>NC_060273.1:4413243-4516073 GCF_021613505.1 Equus quagga
CCCCTCCCTCACCCCCTCACACACCTGACTAGATGATCCTGGTTCTCATTTATTTATTTTTTTAAACACAGAGTTTGAACAGCTGATCCTGGATGGAGAGAGCCTTCCTTCTCTGGTCTGTGTGATAACAGGTACCGCCTGGGACCACCCACGTTCCCGGATAAATGGGGGCAGTGAAGGGAGGAGGGCACCTGCCTTCATTGGGTGCCTTCCCCACCTCAGCATGTGATGTGCCTGGTCTCCTTGATTTCACTACAACTCTCTGATGGAGGGTTTCCTACCCCAGCTTGACAGAGGGGGAAACAGGCTCAGGGAGGCCTCAGGGCAGGGCACAGAGTCTAGATGTGAATCTTGGGGAGCCTGAGAGCAGAGATCCTGAGCTTCCCACTTCTGCAGGGGTTCCCTGGCTCCCTTTTTCAGACAAGAGTCCGCTGTTCAATGTAAAGTTGCTCCCAGGGAGCCCAGGGGAGGGAGGGAAGCAGAAGAGCTGAGGCTGGAGGCACGTGGGCCTGGGCCCGCTGCCCGCCTTCTGCACTCCCCCCCTCCTGGCTCCTGGGCTCCCGGGGGGGGGGGGGGGCAGGAGCCCACCATACACGCCGTGCCACCTGGGCTCCTGGTGGGGCACAGGGGTGTGTGTGTGTGAGGGGTCGACACTCGGGTGCCCGGCCGCCTGTCCAGCCTGAGACCCGCGGTGCGGGTGGCCGGGGGAAGGCTGTGGGCTCAGCGGTCAGGGTCCGTGCCTCTGCGGGGTCGCCTGCTGCGCACGCCCTCGCAGGGGCTCCCCAGGCCTGGGGCCGCAGATGGGCCGTGCGGTGACTGAATTTCTCTGCAAGGCAAAGGGCCTCTGAAGGAGCATTACAGCCGCCTCCTCACCCAGAAGCATTTCCAGCACATCCAGGTCTGCACCCCGTGGCTGGAGGCCGAGGACTACCCCCTGCTTCTAGGTGAGGGCGCCGGCAGGGGGCCTGCGGGGAGAGGCCTGAGGTTTAAAGGGGGGCAGAGTTTTTCTGAAAAGGGCCAGAGAGGAAATATTTTACCAGCCTGTCATGTAGTCTTTGTTTTTACAACCCTTTGACAGTTAAAAGCCGTTTTCAGCTCAAGGGCCACACACACACACACACACACACACACACACAGCCTCAGGCTGGGTTGGGCCCTGCTCCAGGGCCACCTAGGGCAGGAGACGCCGGCTCCAGGAACCTGTCAGAGGAGCTCTGGGCGGACCTCCAGAGGAAGCCCTTTCCCGGTGTGCCAGCTCCTCCCTGCCTGGCCCGGGGCTCTGTTCCCAGGGATTCCAAGGGGGTGCGTCCTCCCAGCTTCCACACCTCCATTCAGTCCTACTCTTCTGTTCCCAGCAGAAGGGCTGGGCCTGGGCTGGAGTTGGGGCCCACCAGTCCCCCACTCTGCCACTCCCGTCATCTCCTCCGTCGGCATTACTCGGGGAGGCAGTGTCGGCCTGGTGCAGGTGAGCCTTGGGCCTCCGCGTCCTCCCGCCAGAGAGCACGGGCGGAGGCCGTGGCAGGAGCTCCCAGCCTGTGCTTAGGGACGGCAAGTTGTCTGTCTGGCGGTCTTTTCACAGCGACAGCTGTTGTGTCTGTGGAGTTCTTTTTCTGATTATTGTGATAAAATAGAAATAACAAAATTTGCCATTTTAACCATTTTTAAGTGTATCTACAACTCAGTGGCATTAATTACACTCACTGTGTTGAGCAATCGTCGCCACTGTCTATTTGCAAAACAGTTTCATCACCCCAAGCAGAAACTCTGAACCCATTAAGCAATAATTGCTATGGGTTCTTTTAAAATAAATTGTGGTGAAGTAGAAAAAGGGAGTCAGTTTAAAGAAAAGTAGTAGTGACAGGCAGGTGCCTTCGGAGGGGGCGAGCGGCCTGGAGTGGCTAGGGAAGCAGTGCTGTGTCCCCGCCCTGCGCCAGGCTGCTCAGCCGACTCCGGCCCGTTGTATGTGGGGTTGGGGGTGTTGTTACCCACTTTCCACTCCACAGCGGGCGGCGGTCCACAGTCCTCTGGGGTTCGTGTTTGCAGGCTCCGCGGACCTGGGCGTGTGCCTCCACAAGTCCTCCAGCGGCCTGGACCTGCCCATGAAGGTGGTGGACATGTTCGGGTGCTGCCTGCCCGTGTGTGCCGTGAACTTCCCCTGGTAGGAGCGGAAACCCAATCTTCCCAAGTTCGGTTCTCAAGTCAGCAGCTGGGGGGCGCTGTGCTGTCAGGATTCCCCTGGGAACGCCCCAGAAAGGTGCTGCCTCCCCGGCCTCGCAGCATGGCGGGGTTCCTGCGGGAGGGCCCCACGGAGGAGCTGGCCCCACTTAGTGCTCATGTGGAGTAAAAAACACGTGTGTTAAATGCTCTCCCAGGGGCTTGTGCTCCCGGGAGAACACGTGGCTGGAACTGCCCGCACGGTGTACGTGGTTTTAGTTCTCTTTCTGTGTCGCTTTTGTCTGAGCTCATCTAGTTGGATTCAGATCAGTTAAATGAGTGTAATTCTCTGTCTCCACTCTTCCTGGCAAAGATGGGCGTTTGGAGAGGGCAGTGCTGAAAGAGCTTCTGGAAGCGGTAGTCCGCACGGCAGGGGAGTCAGTCGCTGAATGGGAAACAGGATGTTAGGCCCCCAGCTCTCGCACAGGCTGGGGTCAATGCCCTGCTTATCCAGAAGAATCCCCCTCACTGTGCCGAACCCGCCTCCAGGGAGGCTGCCTTTTTTCCTCTGCTGTGGAAGTGAGGAAGAACGCAGAACTCATTGAGCACACTCTCACCGAAAAAAGCAGTGAGCAGAAAAGGCCCAAATCCCCTTGATTGTCCCTCCTTCCCCGAATCGGCCTGAATTTTTAATGTGTGTCCTTGCAGGTCTTTTTCCTGCTTAGACGCCAGATCTTAGAACAGACTCAGTGAAACCAGACTGACTGCTCCTGACCCCAGCTTAGCCTGAGGGTGGGGCAGGGACCCTGTGGGCGGCACGGCTGGTGTCTCCTCCAGGCAGTTCTCAGGCCTCCCTCTGTTCTCTCTGTAGCTTACACGAGCTTGTGAAGCACGAGGAGAACGGCCTGGTCTTCGAGGACTCAGAGGAGCTGGCAGTTCAGCTGCAGGTGGGCACGGCCGCCCCCACACCAGGGCTGGGAGGGTTTGCAGGCTCGCACCGAGCTGGCTCCCGGATTCCTTGTTCCTGTAGCCGGGGGCCTGTGCTGGGTCTGGATGAAAAGCCGAGGGAGGGAGGGAGCGGTAGTCTCAGAGGCTGGGTGTCAGCGCCCCCGAGGAGTTAGGGCGCACCCTGGCTGCCCTCTGGGCTCCTGGAGCTCACACCACACTGACGCTAGAGCCAGGCAGACCGTGTGTGCGTTCAGGGAGCGATCGGGTCTGAGGAGGGGGAGTGAGGAGAGAAGGGAGCCTCCTGAATCAGCCTCTCGGGATGGGTGGGGGTCTTCAAGGGCTCCTTATTTCTTGTTACAGAAAGTAGCGCATCATCACTCTTGACAATTGAGACCAAAGGCGGCAAACTTTCTGGAAAGGGCCAAACAGAAAATCTTTGAGGCTTTGCCATAGTCTTTGTCAGAACTACTCAACTCTGTTGTGACGTGAAAGCAGCCACATACGATCTGTGAATGGAAGGGTGGGGCTGCGTTCCAATGAAGCTTTATTTAAAGACAGGCAGAGGCCACTCTGGGCCACGCTGGGCCGTAGTTCGCAGGCACGTGACTTAGTTTAGCAAAGCTGGAAAGAGCACGGATGTTGCCTGCTTCCCAGCACGTGGGTCGGATGGTGCCGGGCAGAGGCTGAGGGGTGGGTGCCGTTGGTGGAAGGAACAGCAGAGCAGAGGGACCAGAACAGCTGCCACAGGGCACGGTGGGCGGGTGGTGTGGATGGTGGCCACCACAGCTTGGCTGCGCTGTCAAGGAGCAGCAGTGTAGGAGGTGGAGCGTGGCGCGGGCCTGCGGGGTCTCCTCTGCCTGCTGAGGGCAGGGCTTGCTGGGTGGATGGTACCAGGCTCAGAGCTGTGTTTGAGGACGGCAGTTAGCCAGGCCTGCCGTGGAGGCTGGGCCAGAGCGGGGAGGCCCGCCGGAGGCTGGAGGACATGGCTGCTGTCCTCAGAGTGTGGTGACGGGAGGGTTTCAGCAGAATCCCTGGCCTCCCTCCCGTGTTTGGGGGGGTGGGCAGGGATCCAGGCTGCTGGGAGGGAGGGCGACAGCTCCTGGGTGGGACCTGGCATCAGGGTGGGAAGTGGAGATGAGGTAAGTTCTGTCTTACTTTCCTTCTAGATGCTTTTGTCTGAGTTTCCGGATCCTGCGGGCAAGCTGAGCCAGTTCCGGGTGAACCTGCGTGAGTCAGAGCAGCTTCGCTGGGATGAGAGCTGGAAGCAGACGGTGCTCCCTTTGCTTATGGACAC
Source organism: Equus quagga (assembly GCF_021613505.1). NCBI lineage: Eukaryota > Metazoa > Chordata > Mammalia > Perissodactyla > Equidae > Equus > Equus quagga. The sequence continues at coordinate 4,417,640 of NC_060273.1, forward strand.
GTGACCCCTTGGGCTGAAGCCCCTGAGCATGTCCTCGTGCTGGACGTCGTGAGGGGAGAGACCCTCACGTTGACACCACCCCCTCCTTCCAACCTGGGAGCCTGGCCCACTTCCCTCCTGCTGCCCCAGTCCCTCTGCAAACTCTGCAGAGCGGCGCCTCCCAGCGGCCGGCAGTGGGAAGGACAGCCGTGGGCGCCGCCTGTGGAATGAAGTTATTTTTATAACAACCAGGAGTTTGTGGCCCAGGAAGCTGGTCCAGCCTGGTGTCGTCTCTGCATCACTTCCCTCTCTCCTTCTGTCTGTGACTCTGTCTTCCCTCCCCAGCGTATTCCCGTTCTGTTGTTTGCTTGCGGCGTCTTCAACATCTTTTAGTCTGTTTTTGTGTCCTGGTGTCTGTCTGCCTTTCCAGCATCTGCCCTGTCTCGGCCCCCGTATTCTCATTCCTGCCTTGAGAACAGGCCCCGCAGCCCGCTGCACTGTGAGCGGATGATGCTCCACGAAGACAGCGGGCTCGGCTTCGTGAGGGATGCGTGTCCAGATTGGGGGGAAAACATACCCGATGTGTGTTTCTATTTGCACAAATGAAATGTTTCTCTCTGAGCCCGAGTTTTCGTTTCTGATTTTCTTGCTTGAGCACCAGGACCTCTGACAGAAGGGGCGCTACACGCGTGCAGGGTTCATGCTTTATGAGAACACGGTTTGTGCTTCCTGTCTCGGGCTTTGACGTTGTTCGAGCATTCAAGTCCAATGAAAGGTTCCTCAGCTTTCCCATGTGTAAATTCTTTCCGGTAGTGATTTGACGTTCACATGAATCTCCAAAAACGTCTGCAGCCCTACAGCGTCAGTTTCAGGATTGCCGTCTCCGACTGCTCGTCATAGGGAAACAGCTTCTGGTCGTGACAGGGCTCTGTCTCCCACTGGATCCCGGCCTGGCCTGCAAACGGAGCATTCGAGTCTCAGGATGGCGGGGTCTGGGGACAGGTGCCACCCCATCCACGCAGGGCTGGAGGACAGGCTGGGGGGCGTACAAACCACACATTTCCAGGCCCCCCCCACACCCCTCGACTCGGACTCCGGGGGCGGGACCAGGAGTCATTCAACAGCTCACAGCTGCCAGATGTGCTGCCTCCGCCCACCAGGCCGGGCCCAGCCCTGGAAGGTCACGGCCCGTCTGGGTGCCCTGTCGCTCTCTGCGCCTGTCCTTTGCCTGTCACCGGCACAGCTGGGGGGGGGCCCAAGACTCAACCTGCATCCGCCTGGGACCTGTGTCAGAAGGGCTCCTGTGCGCTGTGTGAGCAATGGTGTGCGAAGAGCCCTGGTGGGGATCATCTTGTCATCACCATTTTTTATGAATGAAAAATTAGTATTTACCAAAAAAATTAGACATAAAAGTGTCACAATCCTGCCATCCAAGTGTAATAACAGTTAACTGGTGTATATTCTTCCAGATTCCCCCCATACGTATTTCAGTATGAAGATGAGTTTTTAGAATAAAAATGGGCTTATGCCGTATATGCTGTCTGGCACTTTGCTTTCTTCCCTTAGAATATGTTGTGGATATGTTTTTACATGAGCATCTGGGGAAGGGCGTGCTCCTTTTTCGAGGCTGCACAGTGTTCCATCCGTGGGACACGGGCCCCTGTGGAGGGGCGTGTGGGTTGTCTGTGTGAGCAAAGGGGGCTCGGGAGGGGTGTGCTTGGGAGGGAGGTCGGGGCAGACACAGGGTCCCGCATGGCCGCCGGGCCGCATGTGGACCCCTGGGCGGGCCTGGCCCTGGCGGGCAGTGAGGTTGGTGGTCAGCAGTTATGGGGGGCGTGGTGGGTGGGGAGCACGGGTGCTGCTGGCTCTAGTCTGGGGAGCTCGGGCAGTCACTCAGCCTCCCTGTGCCCCGCGTCTCCGTGGGTGAGACGGAGGATGGCAGCGCCCCTCCCCAGTCTGGGGGCTGACTCGTGTCAGGTCTGAGGACAGCGCCTGGCCCGCAGCGGTGCCAATCCAGGGCTGTAAACGGCACACGCTCCCTTCTCTAACGTCATCCCTCGCTCTTCCTCCATTTACTGGGTGCTTAATCTCGTAACAGCAGCAGCTACCATTTCTCCGCGTGCTCCCTGTGAGCCAGGCCCTGTTCCACCTCTGAGGTGGGCGTTTCCACTGTAAGGATGAGGACACGGAGGTGAGCGAGGGCCCAGCTCCACCAGGGTGGGTGGGGGATCCACCTGCACAGTGTGTGCCCAAAGCCTTGTCATCCTGACACCACTGGCCGTCCCCTCCACTGTACAGACAAGGAAACCAAGGCCTTCAGGCTCTCGAAACCTGTTCTAAACAGAGTGGGGCCGCTGGTCCCAGACCTTTGGGATCACTGCCTTCCTCCCCGCAGAGCGCCCGCTCGCGGCCCTGCTCCTCCGCTGACCTCCCACGTCAGGGGCCTCGGCCTAGCTCATTGTGCGGTCTGGGCTTCTGGCTTGGTCTCCAGGGCCCCATTCTTTCACTTTCCTGATTTCTGCCTCACTGGACTCCTGCGTGGGGCCAGCATAGTGGCCCTGCAGGCCTGGGCGACCTCTGGGAGACAGCAGCCCCTCCCAGGGCCCAGGGCTCACCTAGCTCGGCGGTGAACAGCTGGCACGTCTCCGGGTTGCGGATGGTGAAGGCGACGTAGGCTTCCAGCGCCTGCTGGTCCTCGCGGCACGCAGAGAGCCTCCGCAGGACGCCGGCCAGGGAGAGGGCTGTTTCTGGGCTGTACAGCACATCTGCGACGAGAAAGCCCAGTTACTGCAAGGGGCGCCCTGTGGGATGCAGGGCCCAGGAGGGTGGGTGCCGGGCTGTGCTGACCTCGGCAGCAGGGTGAGGCCTGGATGGCCACAGTTCTATGAGACGGGGAGAAAATCGCTCAGGGGAAAAAGCAAAAGCCTTAGGAGAGAAGAAAAGCTGCTGAAACATAAAACTATCCAGGGTTCGTTGGTATTCCAAGAGAAAAAATATCAACTCCTTGCCTATGGCCTATTTCACTGTTGGTGCCCTTGAGCGGATTCTGACTCCCAGCGCCCCTGTGCACAGCAGCGGAACGCTGCCCGGTCTTTCTGTGCTGTCCTCACCTGCCGGTCCTATGTCAGACAACGCTCTGCTGCTCTTCACAGGGTTTTCACAGACAACTTTTTCAGAAGTGGGTGGCCAGGTCCTTCTTCCTAGTCTGCCTTAGTCTGGAAGCTCCACTGGAACCTGTCCACCATGGGGGACCCTGATGGTATTTGACATACCGGTGGCACAGCTTTCAGCATCACAGCAACATGCAGCCACCACAGTGTGACAACCGACAGACGGGTGTGTGGTTCCCTGACCAGGAAACGAACCTGGGCCGCGGCTGTGAGAGCCCAGAATCTTAACCACTGGACCCCGAGGGCTGGCTACTTAGAAGGCTGGCTTTTCAGAGGACGCTTAACGAAGCCAACCCTGAGTGCCTGCCTTGGTCCTCTTATTCTGGTGGCCTGCCACTTTGTTAGCTGCACTGCGGGGGACAAGCTCGCTCCTGCCCGTCAGCTGGGCTTGCAGGGCCAGACGTCACCGTGGGGTGCGCTGCCCCGGCTCTGCCTTCAGACGGTGACGCAGGAGCAGAGGCACAGCACCGTCAGCCACGTAGGGGACCAAGTGAGCTCGGCGGAGGACGAGGGGCCTGTTGGTGGCCACGTCAAACATCCTTCTCTCAAGGACCCTGTCCTTGCAACAGAACTGGGTGGTCCCCTCCCCGAGGTGGGGGTCACCTCTGAAAGAGGCCAGGGCATGACCCTAGGATAGAGATGCGCAGGCTGAGCTCTGGGCCTTGGGGACACGTAGTGACAACACGGATGTGCATGTAGCAGCCGGAAATAAGCACTGACAGGGGTGGGGACACTCGGAGCGCATTCCTTGACTCGGCCACACTGCAGCCTGGCCAGGGCTGGGTGTCGTGACACACAAAGGAATCCGACATCGCCCAGGAGAAGCGGGCTGTTCTTCGTGGCCCTGGGGAGACAGGCTGCCTTGGCCACTTCCGCCCCACGTCGGAAGACAGGGTCGGGCTGGAGGTGGGGCTGGCTCGGCTCGCTGGCTTCGCGGGGTTGCTCTGGACACTTTGTTTTGGTTCTGGATGGCAACCGAGATGCCTCCCTCAGGCTCCTGGAGACGGACATGCAAGTCTGTCTACTGGGCTGTAGCCGGCCAAGGTTGGTCAGACTGGTCTGGTGCCCAGGGACCTGCTCTGTTCACCCCGGCCTTGCTGGGACGAGCCAGGGTCCTTTGATGATGGAACCATTATAATGGAAGGACATGTGGCCATGGTCTCAAACGGGAGGGCTGTGGCTTGAGGGCACCCAAGAGGCACGCTGTGTACTTTGATGTCGCCCTGGAGGCCCACACAACCCTTCCTGAGTCCCATCACTGCCCCACCTCGCAGCCTCCAGTGTCCCCTCCCCTGAGCTGAGAGCTGGGTGCAGCCGCTTGCTCCAGTGGCCTGGGCTGGGCAGTACCTGCAGCGATGACGATGTCCGGCTGGAAGGCAGCGAGCTGAGGGACCGTCACGACATCCCAGTCCAACCAGGCCACTGTCACCCTGGGGCTCTCTGGGTCGTGGGTGTCGTGTCTTGGGTGCTGCACAGGAGTGGTCACATCTGGCTCCAATGAGAGGCCGTTGAGAAGGACGTTCCCCCGAAGCTGCTCGAGGACACGGCTGTGACAGTCGCTGAAGACGTATGCTCTGGGTCGGCACATCTTGCAAATGGCCAGGCCCGTGAGGCCAGCTCCACTGCCGAGCTCCAGGACAGTCCTGGGTGGGAGAAGGGGACCCATGTCCATGACTGTGCAGGGGCCAACCTGCCGCGGCACCTGCCCCGTGACCCCAGGTCACCTGTGAGTGAAGGCTGCTGGGTGTTCGAGGGCCCACTCCGCGAGGTAGAGGGCGGCGTTCCAAGTGACCAGGCCCGTGGTGCCATGGGAGATGATGGCCGTGCTCTCAGAGAGTGTGACTGAGTCCCCGGAAGGCTGGACCGAGACAAAGAGAGAGAATTAATCCAGCTACCAGGACACAAGCAGCTGGCATTAAAAAAAAATCACAACAGGTGGATGGCTAAACAAACTCTGGTCCATCGATGCCACAGAATGCTACGCAGCAATGAAAAGGAACACACCACCGGTGCGTGCACCAACCTGGACGGATTTCAGGGGCACAATGCTGAGCGAAAAAAGCCAATCTCAGAGGGTCACATGCTGTGTGATTCCATTTATCTAACATCCTCAACAGGACGGAATTGTGGAGATGGAGAACAGATCGGTGGTTACTGGGGTTAGGGACGGTGGGGACAGAGGGTGGGTGTGACTATCACGGGTGGCATGAAGGAGGTCTTTGTGGCGAGGGAACAGCTTTGTATCCTGACCGCCGTGGTGTCTGAGCAGATCCACATGGTTGACAAGTGACGTGGAGCTACACACATGGTGCCAACATCAACATTCTGGTTGGATGCTGCACGACTCATGTGGGATGTTCCCACTGGGGAAACTGGAGAAAGGGCCCACAGGACCTCTCTCACTATTTCTGCAGCTTCCTGTGAATCTATAATTACTAACGAAAAAAAATCACAGTTCTCTGGCATCGTGAGCTTTATGTGAAAATCTCAGCATGTGGGGCCTTCCTCAGTTCAACCTGACGTTTGGGGTTGGGAAGTCTCGGCCTTTGGAGTGTCTGGTTGCTCCCAAAGCAGGTGGATGACGCCTCGCTCGGTTTGCGGGCAACTGCTTCCTGGGACACGCGGTCCTGGAACGTGTTCTCCAAGCCTGGGCTGCTGTGAACGGCACCCATGACACGCGATGGCCCGAGCCGGGAGGCGGAGCAGGGGGCTTCTGGCTGTCTGACCTCACAGAGCTCAGGCGGGGGTTCAGGTCTCTGAGTGTCATTAGCATCATGTGTTCACACATTCATCCACTCATTTTTCCTGAGCATCTACTATGGGTGCTGGGGGTTCAGCTGTGACAAGATGAACTCATTTGCTGCCCTCACAGAACTGACGTTCCAGTAGAGGATACAAACCATGATAAACAAAGAAGGGAATGTCACAGCTATGCAGTGTTAGGAAGAAAATAAAAAGGACCACATGGTAATAGGAGACTGGACGTCTGCTTCGGATAGATTGGTCAGGGGCAGCCTCTTTGAGGAGGTGACCTGAGATCTGGGTGAAAAGGAGGCATGTGGGGGTCTGGGGAGAGAGCATTCCTGGCAGAGCGAGTGCAAAGGCCCTGAGGCAGCACTGCGGTTGGTGAGTTCAGGGAAGAGAGAGAAGCCCAGAGGTTGCGGTGCAGGGAGAGCAGAAGGAACTACACCAGAGAGAAGGGCCGGGGCAGGGCATGCAGGGCCGCGTGGGCCACATGAGGAAGGAGGATTGGAGTCTAAGTGCGAAGAAGGGAGGCCACGGGTGGGTTCTGCGAGGTAAGTGACTCACGTCTTAAATCAGGGGGTCGCTCTAGGGGATTCTGGGAAGGTGGTGGCAACGCTGTTTTGAACCTTCCTGAATCCCCACATGAGAACAGACAGAGCAGCTAGACACGGGCAACATTTACAACAAAACTGGGGGAAAAGGTGCGATGAGAAAACAACTTTGTTTTTCTGAGTTGCTGCCGTGACATTTCACAGTATGATAGCTGTGCTCACACCCAGAGCCTGGACGCTCAGACAAGGACTTGAGTTTAGGATTCCCACCAGTTTCCTGCTTTGCTCCTCCCAGGGCGCCTTTTAAAATAACCAGAGATAAGCCTTTGGAAAGTGAGTGACCTCTGCCCCAACCTCCTTCGAAGTAACAGGGGCTTGGTCCCCTGCTCTCAGTCTCCTGCTCACCTGTGACCTGGGACACAGGATGCCCTCTCCCCAGCTCATTACACACACACACACACACACACACACACACACACCCCTGCTTCTGGGATCTGTAAGCAACAAGTCTTGTGACTCTACCCGCTTTGTGTCAGAGTATTGAAACTGCGCCTTCAACCAATACAACCCCGTGGGTTTCACTCCCCCAGTGTGGGAGCGTGGATGCCGACAGCTCCCTGCTGGCCCGCGTGGGTGGTCTGTGGCCCCTCACTCCGCAGGTCATAATCCACATATTCTTAATTCAATACACCAGCCCTGGGTTCTCAACACGCAAGGATCTCTGCAAACCCGAAAATACCGATGGGGCGGGCAAAGCACAACAGACGTGACCCTGGTGTGCTCAACATGTCTGCCCAGATAGAAGAGGGGAGCAACGGGTGCGTGACAGGCCTGAGGACAGGAGAACCCCAGCAGTCAGCAGGCATTCGCTGGAGATGCAGGGGCTGGCCGAGGAAGGAAGTGGCCTGCTCCAGTGGGGGGTGGTGTGAGGGACCCGGGGCCAGGCCTGATGGCCGCCAGCCACACTCAGAAATGTATGACAATAACAGAAAACATCATTTCAGAAATAAAGACTACTCGAAGGAACATGAGAATGAAAACAGACAAACCCTGAAGAGAAACAGGAGGAGAAAAGGGGTGAAATTTTAAAAATCAAAAAGAAATTAGGAAAGAGACTGTCATGGGTCGAACTGTTTCCTCCCCAAATTCATATGCTGGAGTCCTCACCCCCAGCACCTCACATGTGACCTTACTCAGAGATGGGGTCTTTACAGAGGGAACTGAGTTAAAATGAGGGCGTGAGGGTGGGCCCTCGTGCAATGGGATCTGTGTCCTTAGAAGAAGAGATCAGGACAGACACGCACAGAGGGAGACGATGTGAGGAGATAGGGAAGACGGCCGCCGAGGAGAGAGGCCTGGAACACACCCTCCCCTCACAGCCTCGGAAGGAACCAACCCTGCCCCACTGGGATCTCACACTTATGCTTCCGGAGTTGTGAGATGATAAATTTCTGTTGTTTAAACCACCCAGTTTTAGATATTTAGTTATGGGGGGAAAAAAAGCAAAGAACACTAAAAACCACAATTCAAAAAAGCATTCCAGAAAAAACAAGATTACTGATCCAGAAAGACCGACCTCAAGACATATTCTAGTAAAATTACTGGACTTTAAAGCAAAAATCCGGGGCCAGCCCTGCAGCCGAGTGGTTAAGTTCGCGTGCTCCGCTTCGGTGGCCCAGGGTTTTGCCGCTTGGATCCTGGGCGCGGACATGGCACTGCTCGTCAGGCCACACTGTGACAGCGTCCCACATGCCACAACCAGAGGGACCTACAACTAGAATATACGGCTATGTACTGGGGGGCTTTGGGGAGAAGAAGAAGAAGAAAAAAAAAATTGGCAACAGATTTAAGCTCAGGGCCAATCTTAAAAGAAAAAAAAAAAGGAAAAATCCTTTGGCTACCTAAGAGAAAAGGGCTTGTGCATAAAAGGGAAGGAAAATTAAATTATCCTAAGGCTTTTCCACTGCAAAGCCTTACACCAATGAGAATGGAGAGAAAATGTGAGCCAGGATTCATGTGTAAATGGCTCGAACTGTTGTCAACATGCAAGAACTCTGGGAAGGTCAATCCTGTGAGCACTTCTTAAAGAACCTACTAGAAAACGAACTTCGGACAACCCAACGGCTGGGGTGACATCAACATACAGACTGATGGAGGGCTCTAAAGATAGTCACCTGTTGAACTAAGACTGAACGGGACTGAAAAGAGAATGGTAGGCTTGCTTGGTCAGACAACATTTACGCCCCAACCCCTGGGCCCTGTTTCTTAGCAAAGGGACTCTGAAGATGCGCTTATAGTGCAGAATTCAAGATGGGGAAATTATCCTGGATGATCCGGGTGGGCCCAACTTAGTCATCTGAGCCCGTAACAGCGGTGCTCCCATCTGAGAGATGCAGAGGAAGAGGCAGGAGAGATCTGAACCGCGAGAGAACGTGACCAGCTGTCGCTGGCTTTGGAGATGAAGGGGCCACGAGTCAGGGGACACTGGGCGGCCTCTGGAAGCTGAGAACAGCCCCTGACCAAGAGGCGGCAAGGAGATGGAATGTCAGTCCTGCAGCCACAGGAGACGGAAGTGTGCTGACAGCCTGGACGAGCCTGGTAGCGGGTTCTCCCCGGGCAGATGCCCTGACTTCAGCCCCGTGACACTCAAAGAGGAGAGGGCAGCTGGGCCCATCGGCTCTGACCTGTGGAATGTAGGAGAACATGTTTATGTTGCTTCCGGCAGCTGAGCTGTGGTAACACTGCATCATGGCTCTAAGATGAAAATATAGTTATGGTATGGCCACGAACAAACAAAACGAGGGAGAATGGGGATAACATATGTAAAAACGGACTGTTTTCAGTAACCATAAGACAGTGGGAGGGATTAGCACCTTTGAGACAGTGGCCTGAGTTCCATGGCGTAAAGCAAACAGGCCGGTGGGGGACGTCACCCGCCGTGCTCTCGGGAACCAGAATTTCCAGTGCAGAAGGGAGACACAGACGCAATGTAAAGAGGTCGCGTGAAAACCCTGTGTTCTGATTTTGAATCAGAAACATCAGCATGGACTCACGAGGTTTTCTGTCTTAAGTACGGGTCTCTGTCACCACCACATCCCAGCTCTGCCCACTGGAAGGGCCTGGACAGGAGCCAGGAGCATCCCTAATGCCCAGACGGTGGTCTCTAAGCATCATTCCCCTCGAAAGGAAACCAGGGCTTCCTGAAGACGTGGCTGATTCCAGGCCTGGGGCAGGAAATACACAGCTGAGTCTGGAAAAGCTCGACAGAAAATGACACAAGAACACTATGAGGGTGATGTCAGAGGACTCAGAAGCCCATTTGAAAAGGCTCAAAACAGCACAGTTTGAGCATCAACAAAGGTGTGATGGCAGGGCTGGAATCCCTTCTGGGGATGGTAAGAAACTAATTCACCATGTTGAAAAGGCAAGAATCAGGCCTGTTTCCCTCCTTTCCTCTACAAGCTGCACCACCGGGGAACCAAACAGTGGACGAAGGGAGGCATCTCCTGATAAAATTTCTCCACATAATGAACGGAAACAATGACAGAAGCAGAAAATCACCCTTTTGCATCCCCCCGTGAATTAATGCGTCTAAGCTTTGGGCACCCATAACTGCTACCGTTAAAAGGGTGAAAAAACAGATACGATATGCCTCCTAGAACCCCATACTGTGTTCTTGCCAAGGGGATCAAACGGACGTGCGTCTGAGCGGGCCTCTGAATCCCGCTGCCATGGGTGGGAAACAGAGGCGACAGGAACAAGCTGAACAGCACCACGTACATGCACCCACATCCAGCCTGCGGAAGGCTGTGCAGGCCACACCGCCAGGGCTGTTCCACAGAGACACGGCCGGGAAAAGAAAGAGCTGGGGGGACCTGCGGACGGAGGAGGACATCACGCCAGACCTAGTTAACGGGCAAGACTGTATGTCAGTGTTCAGAGATGCGCACGGGAGTGACTGCTCCGAGAGGCAGAGGGCAGTTACTTCTGCAGGGAGGGAGGGCGGGGATGGGGGTGGGGCAGGCGGGGCGCCTTGGGGGCCGGCTGCCAAAGTCCTGGACCAGATTGGCGGTTACCACGGTGGCCGCCTTGCAACGATTCAATCATCTGTGTATTTCCTTTGTGAGATATCCTATATCTAGGTTGTATTTTATAATAAAAGGTTAAAACAAGTAAACAAAAGACCCTGAGGTCCTTCTGTGAGTTGCGTGCAGAAGGGATTTTTGTGGGGCAAGAAGCTGGAAGACCAGGTGGAAGGCCGTGGCACCTGTCCAGGCGGGTGAGGACGGCGGCGGTGGAGGGTGGGAAGAGACTGCTGTCCCATAACCCCCACCCATCAAGTATTTATTTATTTATTTATTTATTTATTTGAGGAAGACTAGCCATGAGCTAACTGCTGCCAATCCTCCTCTTTTTGCTGAGGAAGGCTGTCCCTGAGCTAACATCCGTGCCCATCTTCCTCTACTTTATATGTGGGACGCCTAACACAGCACGGCTTTTGCCAAGCAGTGCCATATCCACACCCGGGATCCGAACCGGTGAACCCCGGGCTGCCGAGAAGTGGAACGTGTGAACTTAACTGCTGTGCCACTGGGCCGGCCCCCATCAAATATTTATTGAGCACTGAGTCCCGGGCCCCTGCTGTGCAGGTACTGGGCGTTCCCAAATTTAACCCCCAGCCATCCCATAAGATAGGTACCATTATTTGTCGAGGTACTTGGTTTACAGATGAGGAAACTGAGGCTCAGGGAGGTTAACTGGCCCCGTCTAAGACCACAGAGCTGCCGACCCGGGATGTGAGCCCACGGGAGGCTGGCCGGAGCTTGAGTTCTAACTCTGCGTCTGATTGTGTTCTAGCTCGGCAGTCTGCCCCGGGTGGGAGGGGTGCAGGTCTCCTACCAGCAGATAGCTCCTGTGGCAGTGGGTGCGCTCCTCGGCCGTCAGGACCTCTGCCAATGCCTCGTACAGTTCGTCCAAAGGCTCCACGTGGACAGCCTCGTGCTGGGGGTGGACAGAGCGAGAGCTTCAGCCAAGAGGACCAAGTTGACCTCATGAATCAGATGAAGGTCCTATTTGCTGTTACTCTGACATCTAAAAGTGGACGGAGGATTTTCAGCAAATTTGGAGGGGAGGTTCGGGATGGACTGACTGAATACAGGCCACCGGGCATATCAAAAACTGGCTTGGTGGGGGGCCTGGGGGAACCCTGGAGAGGTGTGGAGAGGGTGACGTGCCCTCTAGGGTGGCAGAAACGGGACTGCATGAGAGTCACCGTGTGATGGGGACATGGAGCTCTGCCCTTCCACCCTGCTGTCGTGGATGGAGGAAACAGCGAGCCCCGGCAAGGCCACCAGGACGGACACTCCATTCCACAGTGGGGGTGGTCTCCATCAAGCTGCTTCTCAGCGGGCAGCCCCCGTCATGCACCTCACAGGGCAGCAGCAGGCAGCCAGGCTTCTCCTGGTGGCGCTGGGGAGGCCTGTTGGCAATGACTAGATGCTCCATTTGCTGAGAACGGGGGCGGGAGGGTGGGGGTAACAGAGAAGCCGGGACCGTGCCGTGTGCTAACCCTGGGTGAGGCGCAGTCCTCATGTTCGGCGGCTGAGAACACCTGGTCTGCTGCTGACCACTGAGGAACCGCCTCTCTCAAGTCCAGTCTAATGTGAAACCCAGCAAGTCTGGGCTCATCCTTAGAAGCCACCCTGTATCCATCAGGAAAAGAGTCCACACCAGGTCGCTCACTGGTGGGAGGATGCGCTAATTATAAAGGTACTGCCAGACCTAAAACCTCCAGCGGAGGACAGCGAGGCAAGCCAGAGACTGGCAACGGCAGGAAACCGTCAAAACCCCTCTGGCTGGGAGGACAGGGGGAGAAGGTGGCGTTCCCAAGCTCAGGGGCTGCGGGGTAGGAATGAGAACCTCCACGAGGCGGGGGTGGGGGGTCAGGGGGCTGGGACCATATGGGAGATGCAGCTGCTGCCAGAGACTCCTCGAAGCAGAGAGGGAGAAATACCTGGCCTCTCCCTTCCTCCTGCCCTCCATGGCCTTTCATTGGTGCAACTCAGCTAGGAGCAGTTGCCCAGATCTGAGCTCCAACAGGCAAAGCCAAGTCACAGAACCCACCGCTGGACAGCCAGCCGAGACCCAGCTGCTGCCTGGGTACTGGACAGGCAGTGCCCATCACTGACCTTTCTGATGAGCTCTGAGAGAAAGCCCCGGGTGTACTTCACTGACGGCGGGTGCTTCACGCACAGAGGATGCTTCACGGTCTGTGACAAAAGACATGGGGCGGTTGCTTCAGTCTCCCCTGAGCTTCAGCTGAACACAGGGCAAACCCAAGGAACCGATCCCTCAGCAAAGACGTGCATAGCCCCAAGGGTTCTGGCCCCAGCTGACCCTCACGCGTCGGAAAGAGTAAGTCTTAAGATAAAAGCTCTTTCCTAAAAAAATTTCGCCACTGCAGCGGCACAGACTGTGGCAGTGTTTCTAATGCCCGTTCTGGGCAGGAACATGGGGCACACGGATCCCAGATAACACTCTGCTGTAGACTGAGTGTTTGTGCCCCTCCAAGGTTCCTATGTTGAAATCCTAACCCCCAATGTGAGGGTGTTAGGAGGTGGGGCTTCGGGACAGGATTAGGTTATGAGCGGGGAGCCCTCAGGAATGGGATTAGTGTCCTTATAAGAGACCCCAGAGATCTCCCTCACTCCTCCCATCGTGTGAGGACAGAGCAAGAAGACGGCTGTCTATGAAGCAGGAAGTGGCTGCTGGCACTTTGAACTTGGACTTCTAGCCCCCAGAACAGTGAGAAATGAATTCCCGTTGTTTATAAGCCACCTGGTCTCTGGGATTCTGTTAGAGCTGCTGGAAAGGACTAAGACACAACACTTCCCAGGGCAGCCAGCACGAACCAGAGATGGCAGTGAGGACAACTGTGGGACTGCCAGGCTCCGTGAAGAGGTGAGAGCCCAAACGTTGGGAAGAGGCAGATCGGGCACCTGCCCTCCTGGGGTCACATCCCAGGCCGAGGAGATGAGTGGGAGCCAGGCTGTGAGGATCACTGTGATGGCCAGGGCAGAGGAAGAGGGGCTGGCGGGGGGGGGGCAGGGGGGTGGGGGGTGGTGTTAGCTTTTAACCTCAGGGTGGCAATCAGAGCTGGCTGCAAGACACCGACCTCAGAGCACGGTCCTGAGCTACTGGACGGCCCTGGAAGTCTTCCATAGCTACAGCCGCATCTTTCCCGCGTAGGGGTCAGATGGATAATCTCGGGTCGCCCTCCACACAGGAGTTCCTACCCTGGGCTCCTTGCACAGGCTTGGTGGATGGAAGGGGGTCTGTGACTCCCCTGAACTTGTATACAAAAGGCATTCTTCTGGTGCACTTTTTTCTGGGGAGAGAGTCCACAGCTTTGGGTTTTCAAAAGGGTCCAGGGCCCTTAAGAGGATTAAGAGCAAGGATGCACTCAATCCACGTGGCCAGGGGCATGGTGGGGCCAGGCTAGGCAGAGCGGGGGTCCCACCCCTACCCCACACCCAGATGCACCTTAGAATCCAAACCCCACCTCCAAAAAAGGCAGGGGCTCATACATGTAGGGGTAAGACTCGCCTCCTTCTTTTTTCCTTAAATGTAAAGAAGAAAGTCTCTGAGCAGCTAGCAAATGCCAGAAGACATTCCCACAGCTGTCATCTCTGTTTTCACTGCAGACAGTGTAAAAACATCCCCTAGGTTCCCTCCTTTCACGCAGATTTTTGTACATTCTGATGTCATTATCTAAGGAAACCAAGGAGCCGGAGCTGTCTGAGGGGCTGCCCCCCAAGTGCAGTGTCTTTCTTTTTAAAGGATACGAACGCTCCCAAGGCGCTTCTGTTATGGGCAAGCCAGGGGTGATTCTGCGGTGCTCACCTTCTGCAAAATATCCAGCAGCAGCTCGGAACCCGATGAGTCTCTTAATTTCTCTTCCAGGTTCTATTCGGAGAAAGGGGGAGGGGGAGAGAGAAATCTCAGGGGCATTTTCACAGGAACATTAAATACGCAATAGGACATGGTGGCCAAGCGCTCAGCGATCTCTCCCCAGGGATCCGGGGCCAACTGGAAGTGGAAGCCACAGGCGGCTGAAGCCTGACCTTAAGTCCCGGGTCACACCTGGGTGAGTCAGAAGACAGACTCTGGCTGTGCACCAATCCCGGCTACTCAGCCTGGCGGGGGTCACAGCCCAGCTCTGAGACTGAAACGGTCGGCCAGGAATTACGGGGGAGCCACGGCAGCCATGCCTGATGGATTCGCCCTGGACTTGACACCTGACTTGAAATGGACAACAGATGTGCAGCCGCCAGGTCCGCTCACGCCGTCCTCTCCTGCAAGGGGCTCCAGCCCAAGAGGGAGCTCAGGCTCCGGGAGGAGGCAGACTGGCCCAGCCGGAGCGCGACACCAGGAAGTCACTTCATTTCTCTGGAGCTCCTTCCCATGTACTAAAAGGCTACAAGACCTGGCCCGGCCGCTCTCTCTGACCTCGTCTGCCACCACCCTCCTCCCATCCCTGCTCACGCCACTCTGGTCTCACCGGCCTCCTAAGTGCAGCTTCTTCTCACCAGCAAGACCCTCCCACGGCTGCCGGCCGCTTTACTGTTCAGGTCCTGGCTCAAATGTCACCTCCTCGGGGAGGCCTTCCCGACTCTCCTACTTTGATGCTACATTTCCCTGTTTTCTTGACCTTATAGCCACTGTCATCTTCTGGTGCTTTCTTGCTTATTCATTTACCTGCTCATTCTCTGGCTCTCCCACCTGAGCAGGGCCTCATCAGTAACGTGTACTGCTGATCCTGGTGCCTGGCTCGTGGCAGGCATTCAGTAAACATTTGGTGACGGAATAAAAATACGAGCCAACATGTACATTCACTTACCACGAGCCCGGCACTGCCTCAGGTGCTTCTTAATCATGTAATCCCGACAACAGCCCTATGAGGTGAGCATCATTATACCCCCGTTTACTAATGAAAAAACTAAGGCACAGAGAGATGCAGTCACTTGCCCAAGGTCACACAGTGTGTATGGGGTTGAGCCAGGGTTCAAAGCAGGCAGGGTGTCCCCCAGGTCTGAGCACTCCACTGTTGCACTCCACTTCTTTTCTCATCCAACAACCTTTCTGGTCAAATGCAAATGACAGTAACAGCCCACAACCGCACGCATGCTGTGGGCCAGCCTAGGGAAGCACTGAGCACGACTCTGGTGCAGAGTAAGCACCCATTTCATGCGAACCATTACAGTCGATGTTGAATTGGGACCCGTGCATGCTTTTATGAAAAGATTTAAATTTTGAGTTGAAAAGTTTCTGATCAGAGACACTCTCTCAGAATGCTAACCGGTTTATGTCAACGAGGCAAATGACTAAACACACCCGCCCTCAAGATGGGCAGTGAAGGGAGCCATAGGTATCCCAACTGAGTCAGCCATGTGCTCACCGCACATGAATTACACGAATTACGAAGGAGACGTGTCATCAGAGCCCCGGGCTTGGCGCGTCCCAGGGCAGGCGGGTGAGCTGTCTCTTTCCAGGCCTGTGTTGTACATCTCTGTCGCTTCCATCAGAGGCGTAAGAGCCTGATGCTGATGACACAGATAAGAACAGGAGGCCTGGGGGGAGGTCTGTGACCTGGTCACAGCGCCCACGGCAACGTGGTCTCCGGCTGGCCTGAGGATGCTGCTGCCTGTTTAAACGGGCAGCAGCAGCTGTTATCCAATGGCCAGGAGGATAACTGGCTAAAAAAAAAAAAAAGTAATGAAATTGATCGTGAACTGTCTATGACCCCAAACACCCGAGTGTAAAAGGGAGTTGGGAGGAAATCCCGCGTTCCTTGAACATTTAGCACTCAGTCTGAGAAAGCAGCGAGGGCGGGAAGGGCCCACGCAAGGAGGGAGCTGATCCTGGGGGCAGCGTGGGTCCCCGAGGCCGCGCAGGTGCGCCCCCTGCTCCCCGCTGCCTGCCCGCGTGGCTCCGGCGAAGAACCGGGACAAGGACCCCAGGACGAGGACCGGCCGTGCAGTCCCGACACGCGAGGGAGCCGGGAACATCACGTGGCGGGAAGGACGGGGTGGGAGCCCAGAGCGCAGCCCGCGCAGCCCCCGCCGCCCCCAGCGCGCCCCGCCGCCCACCTGCCAGGGGAAGGAGCGCAGCGCGCGCGCCGCCAGGAAGCGGCGCTCGAAACTCCGCAGCAGGCGCGCGGCCTCCTCGCTCTCCTCGGGCGCCATGGCGGGGCGGGGCTGCGGCGTTGCCGGGGAGACGGGGCGGGAGCGGGCTGCGCCCGGAGGAGGCGAGCCCGGGGCGGGGCGCGGGCTCGGGGGCGGGGATAGGGGCGGGGCCAGGCGCCGCTCGCGCAGTGGGAGGCGGGGATTAGGGCGGAGTCAGGCGCTGCTCGAGCGCGGGAGGCGAGGCTTGGGGCGGGGCCAAGTGATGCTTAGGTCTTGGGAGGCGGGCTTGGGGCGGGTTCCAGGTGGGCTCTTGGAGGGGAGCTCTGGGGCGGGGTTTGGGGCCTGGGTGGTGGGGTCCGGGCGGGGCCGGGGCCTCGGCGGGGAGGAGTCCAGGTTTGGCGCGAAGTTGGGCCGGGCGGGGCTGCGAGGGCTCCCTGGGAACGTGCTGTCCGGCCCAGGGCCAGGTAATCCTTCTCGCTGTTCCTGCCCCTTCAAGGAGGGTCTTTCTGGCAGGGCCCTGTGGGTGGACGCTGCGCCCGGCCGGCCTTATCCTAGCCCTCTCCCCATCAGGGCCGCCCCTCTGGGACTGGGCGGGAAGGAGCCTGACGGCCCGCAGGCCCAGCGCAGGTGCAGGGTGCCTCCTCAGGCGCAGGGGCCGGGGGCTCAGGCCATCACCGCCCTTTCTCTCCTTGGACAGGGCATTCAGGTCAACGTCTTGGTTCACAAACTGGCCCCCATACTCGGAGGGCAAGGAGGGACCGAAGAAAGAGCTAGATCACTCCAGACTAATAGGTGGCAGGTTTAACAAGCAGGGGAACTCACTTAAGAGGTTTGTCTTGGGCTGGGCAAGACGAATAGATCTCCACATCGCCTTCCAGAATCTTAAAAGTTTATATAGGGGTCTCAGTGGGGTTCAGCCACGTATACCGTCCAGATGGTCTCAACAACACATTGCTCTCTCAAGTCTGTGCCTGAGAAACAGCTTCTACTGCGGGAACAGTGGGCAGAAAGTACATTCCAAGGACAAGGGAGGGGTGAGGAGCTTCCAGTTGCCCGGGGCCAGCCCTCAGGTTAACCACCCGTCTGTCCTCCTGATGACCTCCTCCAACACAAGGCAGGAGCCCCGAATCCCTCAGCCTTTGAGTCTGTCCCTAACCCATCCAGTCTTTTGTTCACCAAATACTTACTAAGCACCTATTATGCGCCTGGCATTGTCAGGCATTGGGGAATGCAACAGTGAGAAAAACCAGGAGTGTCCCAGCCCTCCAGGGGCTCAGGGTCTGGTGGGGGAAGCAGACATTGAACTAATTATCACACAAATAAATACAGAAGTACAATGGCGACATCTGTTGTGCAGGGGAGCACATGGAACTGTGAGGGCTTACAGCAGGAGTTGTGACTCTGCAGGGAGAGGAATCCCAAAGAAAAGTAAGAGGGCTTCTGGGGCTGGTGGGGTGGAACAGAGGTGGGGATGGGAAAGAAAAGAAAAAACAATTATTTCCGTTTGACGTTATTATGTCCTGAGTGAAAGCCAGGACAGATAGTTGCCGCCTCTGGAGTTGAAATTGTGTTCGAAGTCTGATATGCTCACCTTCACAAATCTCTCAGAAAACTCCATTTGGAAGAGTCTGGAGAACTAATTTGTTAAATATACCTGCCGAAGGTAGATGAGAGGACAGGTGAAATCTTATCCCTTTCAGCTGAGAAATGCTCAGGCCTTGCTTGGCTCTGAGAACAAGAGAGGAGAATGGATTCTAACTGAAGGTGTTTATCCTCTATCTGTTGGGCTTCCGCCAGGACCAAGTGAGCACAGAGTCTGACACAAACACGACTCGTCCTTTATTCCCTCAGCACCGTGGATTTAAATAAAGAGGGTGCACTGTGGTTATTGCTGTGTTTTTACACGGAATTAACAGTTTCTGGGGCTGAGTCGTATAAATCCTCTTAGTCACGGCGTGCTGAGACAGAATCACCTGAGTTACGACAGTGAGTTTTAACCGTGGCTGAGTCTTGGTCCTAAAGGAACCGGGTTTCAGGGCCGGGTCAGGCGCGCTGGTTTACTTTTGCTGTTTTGATCAGCTCTCTGCCTGCAGTAGACAATGCAAACCAATGGGAATGGGTCAGTTAAACTCATAAATACCAGGCTTATTCTATTAACAGACATAATAGCTATTAATTATCTTTCCTCTGAGGAGCAAAAGGGCATGTCCGGTCACCGCCATTATAACTCATGCTACATGATGTTATACTAAGATATTAACAAATCTAGGCTGGGTCAGCCTTTCCTGATGCCTTAGGTGGGAAGCAGATTGGGGAAGGCCCTGAGTGGGCCACAGCACTGATCTGTGCACAGAAGACACCTCTATCTTGGTGTGTGGGCTCTCAAGAGGGACAAAGGCCATAACATTGTATATATCAGATCTGAATCTGGAAGGATCAAGGAACTGAGGGGATTTTTGACATCCCATGGGCCTCACAGGTGTGGTGTGTTCAGGTGTAAGCGAAGATTAGGACTGCTGTTTGTTTATTTATTTTTTGAGGAAGATTAGCCCTGAGCTAACTACTGCCAATCCTCCTCTTTTTGCTGAGGAAGACTGGCCTTGAGTTAACATTGGTGCCCATCTTCCTCTACTTTATACATGGGACGCCTGCCACAGCATGGCTTTTGCCAAACGGTGCCATGTCCGCACCGGGGATCCAAACTGGTGAACCCCGGGCCGCCGAAGTGGGAACGTGCGCACTTAACCGCTATACCACCCAGCCGGCCCCAGGACTGCTGTTTAAAACAAAAAGAATTCCGGGTGGTGTTGCTATGGAGTGAGGCATTAGGATAGGCGCCAGTGGTCCTGCCAGTGGCAAGAGGGCATGTGCATGTGCACAAGCAATACTAAAGATTCAGCTTCTGGATTTGTAGCTTTCTTTAATGATAATAATAATAAAAAACCTTAATGCACTTTAACTGTATGGAATGGTTGCGTTGTAGAAATTATGCTGTGGGCATGGCAGTTCGATCAGGACAATGAAGTTTCCCCTTTCTCTCTCCTACAGCTAATGGTTTCTGTAGAAAAGGACCAATTGATTTCTTTCTAAAATGTTGCTTCAGGGTGCAGAGACCTTTATAGGTTGTGTTCCCACTTATAGGAGAATTCTATAGTTTGAGTATAAATTATGTTAAATGTGGGCTTCATAATGGAGTTAAGGTTAAGTAAAGTTCTGACTTTCCTTAGGCTGCTTAAGTGTTCAGGCGGCCCCCGTGCTATCGAGACAGGAGCTACGTTAAAGAATGTTCAGAGTTGGGCATAGTAAGGAATGTGGGAGGCTCAGTCTAATGACATAACCATTAAGATGCAGAGGTGTGCCAGGCCCATATACCACTTTGGTTGGTGGCAGGACAAGTGTTATGGGTTGAACTGTGTCCCCGAAAAAGATATATTGGAATTCCCAGCCCCTGGTACCTAGGATTGTGACCTTGTTGGGAAATAGGGTCTTTGCAGATATAATCAAGTTAAGATGAGGTCATGCTGGATTACAGGGGACCGTAAGTCCCATGACTGGTGTCCTTCTAAGAGAAGAGAACACCATGTGAAGACAGAGACACAGGGAGAAGATGGCCCTGTGATGGCGGAGGCAGAGATTGGCGAGATGCATCTAGAAACCAAGGAACACCAAGGATTGCCGGCGGCCACCAGAAGCTGGAAGAGGCAAGGAAGGATTCTTGCCCACAGATTTCCGAGGGACACCTTGATTTTGGACTTCCAGCCTCCAAGTCTGTGAGACAATAAATTTCTGTTGTTTTAAGGCCCCCAGTTTGTGGTCCCTTGTTATGACAGCCCTAGAAACTAATACAACCGGTAGGTAATTTTCAGAGTCCAGTGAAAAATGAAAATACAAGGCCCTTGTTTAAAAATCAAGAATTTCCAGATAGTGACCATAGATTATTAAACTGAGCCAGGGGCTCCCCTGAGCCCTGAGCCTTGGGCCACTGCCCAGGTTGCAAGGCCATGAAGCTGGCCCTGGTTGCTGGGTTTTCAAAGTGTTGGACCCCGCCATAGCATGCAACAAGTGGTTGAAGTGAATTATTACAGTGTACGCTGATCAACCACAGGAAACAAAGGCCACTCACTTCTTTTTCTGACGAATGGCTTGTGTATGTCACGTTAGCGACAAACAGAACCGCAAGAACTCCTGCAACAATCCTGAGACTGATCACTGTATTTTGGCGAGCAGATGCCCTCTGCGTCTTCCCTCCTGTTAAAAAATCAGACGGTTTTTAATTGCCAGATTATTAAGAAGCTGTTCTGACTGCTCCTGGGTCCTTGGGAAGTTTCCCATCCAGGCGCTAGTGAATATTAATTATGGAAATGAAATGTACATTTAACCCAAGAAAGTACTCACTGTAGAGAAATCTCATAGGGCAAGTCGTTGAAAGCCGATTTACTAAACGACCTATTCACCAAATGATCTATTTGCCTAATGACCACTTTGCCGAATGACCAATTTCCTAAAAGCCAATTCGCTGAAAATCAGTTGAGGGGATGTCCTGCTTATCAATAACCGATGGTCAAACACACCTTACCCCAGGCTTGCAATGCACTATGGGAGGGGGTGGGAGGGCAAATAGTTGTAGCCAAACTTGCAAACTTAAAAAAAAATCCTCAATAATTTGGTGAATTGGTCATTCATTTAATTCGTTTTCTGCAAAATGGCTGCTCCCTGTGTATTCACCAGAAGATGATGGGCAGTGGCTTGGAAGGTGGGAGAAGGGTGCAGGAAGCTGTTCTCTGCTCTCCGTGTCCACGAGCTGTGGTTGCCCTCAGCACTCTGGAAAGTCATCGGGGGTATCCAAGTTTCTCCAGGCAGAAGAAACGCTGGCCAGTGTTTGCAAAACAACTGAATTCCCAGAGATGATCCCTTTCTTCGTGTATGGCGCCCAGATGTGGGATTTTGAAGTCTTGAGAATTAGCAACCCTAGTTTATAGGAACCCTTTTCCAGCAATGAGTGGAATGGTAAGGCTTTATTATTCCCCTACGAGCCGCTTTCTTCCAGGCACCCGCATGCATGGTGATGCTAAAAGAAGGCTGATTTTGGATACATCTGGGGGCCGACTGTGCACGATATCTGAGGATCAAAAGGATTATCACCTGACTTCCTTGTGAAGTTGGAAAGCATCAAATTGAGTTTATTCAGGAATAGCCGAAAGAATTGCAACTCGGATGTGCATGCTTTGGCGAACCATCAGCAAATCCAACAAAGAAAGGAGAGGAGATGCTTTTATAGCGAAAAAGGGGGAGCAGGGAGAGGCTGTTCTAAAGGAAACTCCATTGGGAGAAGGTAACAGTTCAGGGTGGCAATGGCTTCTCATTGGCAGGGGCTGCCCCGTCTCATTGTCTGAGCTGCAGTATTTATCATTGGCTGGGCTGCCATGTTTCTCATTGGCTGAGCTGCCTCATTTCTCATTGGCTGGGCTGCAGTGTTTCTCATTGGCTGAGCTGCCCCGTTTCTCATTGGCTGAGCTGCCCTGTTCCTCATTGGCTGAGCTGCCCCATTTCTCATTGGCTGGGCTGCCATGTTTCTCATTGGCTGAGCTGCCCCGTTTCTCATTGGCTGAGCTGCCCTGTTCCTCATTGGCTGAGCTGCAGCATTTCTCATTGGCTGGGCTATTGCTGGATGGGGAGAGAAATCATCCTTTAGTAGTAAAGCAGTTGCACATCCTATGGAAGATGTAAATGTCTGTCTCTTCCTGTTTGGTGTAATCAGGATGCGCAGTTGTAATTGACGATGTGAGCTCTCCCTACAGGCCTTCCGGACTCCGATTTAGTTAAAGTTTCTTTTATTAATTTCCACATCCTCTATGGAGAGCCTTCCTTTTGCCCCATTGACACTAAATAAAATGTCCCCAGTGCTTGCAGGGTTTCCCTCCTTCCTCTGCTATCTTTTAGAGCTGCTGCTATCTTGTGCTGGAAGCACCAAAGCTGCTGGAAAATAGGATTATTCTGCTTTATCCCCCCCCCCCCCCCCTTCAGGAGACCCCTTTTTGAATCTTTTCTATTTCAGGATAGACCAGACCACACTGCCGATTTTCTGGTGGCTGCTTTTGTGTCTCACCTGGTCGTTGGTCGTAAGAGTCTGCACACATTTCCTGGGTGACTTCCACAGAGCTGTTGAGGGGCTCGGGGGTAACCCCCGGGAGCTTACACATGATGTGGACGCTGTCCAAAGGCTCAGCCAGGTGATTCTTCTTGAAATCTGGCCCGAAAGGTCTGAATATGATCTTCACATCCATGTGGACATTATCAAAGCCAGGTCTCCTTTGTTGAAATATATTATAATTTGCTGAAAAATAATAATAACAAAAAAGCCATTTTAGATTCCAATTCCTTGAAAGAAAACTGCCCCTTCATCAATGTCACGCTTGTCGGATCCATGAAATCTTTGAACATTTAAACAGAGAAGGATGCTGCTCTCTGTGGTGGCAGAGAGAAGATCAAGGAGCCAGAGATCTTTGGGAAAGAGAATAAAGAAAGCATACCTGTTAGAAATGGCAAGAAGATAATACTGACAATCATTATAAGTTCAAACATAGAGCACTCACTGTGTACCGCGAATTGTTCTGAATGCGTTATAAATATATGTTAACTCCGTTTACTCTCACAGCAGCCCAGCGAGGGAGCTATAATTATCATCCCATTTTAGAAATAAGGAAACTGAGGCACAGAGATTAGGGAACCTGCCCTGAGTCGTGGAGTAGCAAGTGCTGGAGCAGGCATTGGAACCCAGACTGTCTGGTTCTGGAGACAAGTATGTTTCTTATGGAACAAAAGTACATGTGTGTATATATATATATTATATATATATATATAAATTATATTAAATTTAAAAATATATATATAAATTTTTTTTTTTTTTTGCAGGGGGGTTGGTGAGGAGGGAGTAAGGACTATAAATAATTGTTTAATGAATGCCAGGCAGCTTTTTGTCTCTCCTCCCTTTCAAACGGCTAAGTAACATCAGTCACAACACTGTTGATATTTTCTTAGGACCGACACATATTCTAGCGTGTGGGAAATGTGATGCTCTGCACATTTAGAAGTTGGTCTCATATTTGGCCTGGTGAATACAGAAGGCGCCTGCCCTTGGCTCGAGCTCCCTCGCCCTGGTCAAAGGAAGCAGTCCAATGGCCTCTGAGGCCGTGGGGCAGCCGGTCAAGAGCGACTGCCCGAGTGATGGCCTCGTGTGCTTTGCTACCTCCTTGTTCCCTGAAGAGAGCAGAGTACGTCGCTCTACTCTGCACATCAAGGCAGGCAGGCGGCTGCGAATCTGAGATGTGTACTCCGTGAGGGGCGCTGAGACCGAAGAACTTTCAGCCTAATGGTCAGTTCTCCAGAAGACTGAACTGATCCTGTTCCCACAAACTAACCGGTTGGTCAGGTTGGGAATGTGACCGTCCCATTAAATGCCTCCACATCACTTTCAACCTGGTACATCATGAACTGGGTTTACTGAGAGGCCGCTGATTGTGGAATCTCTCCTTGGCAAGGCCTTGGCTTTGGGCCCACATCCTTAGTGTTCCAGGCCTTGAGGGGTTAGAAAATACCAGTACACTGTTGCATTTTACCATAAGTGTTTCCACCAACGTTAGACAATAACCTTGTGAGTTTTCCCGTACGTGTTATATAGTAGACTCATAGCAAGCTAAGAACACACAGATTGCCAACAGTTATAACGTTTCCTGTCCACAGTCTGAGACAAGGGTCCTTCAGGCTTTCCCTGGGATGGTCTTCTGTCATGGGGTGTTTAAACCTCACCCAAACTTTGTTCTGCCACAAATTATTGGTTGGTGGGTAAAGAAAACCAGACCACCTTATTTAGGTTTTGCAATTGGCATTGATTTCGGTATTTTCTTCTCTAGGCTTGCTTATTTATTTATTTATTTTTTTTGAAGATTTTATTTTTTCCTTTTTCTCCCCAAAGCCCCCCAGTACATAGTTGTATATTCTTCGTTGTGGTTCCTTCTGGTTGTGGCATGTGGGACGCTGCCTCAGCGGGGCTTGACGAGCGGTGCCATGTCCGCGCCCAGGATTCGAACCGACGAAACACTGGGCCGCCTGCAGCGGAGCGCGCAAACTTAACCACTCAGCCACGGGGCCAGCCCCTATTTATTTTTTTTGTAACAGCTTTGTTGAGATGTATTCATATACCGTATAATCCACCCACTTAAAGTGTACAATTCAGTGATTTTTAGTGTATTCACAGAGTTGTGCAACTATCACCACAATCAATTTTAGAACATTTTCATCAACCCAGAAAGAAGCCCTGTACCATTCATCAGTCAGTCCCCATTCCCCCTGTCTTTCCCCCAAGCCCTAGACAACCATCCATCTATGTTCTCTCTCTATGGAGTTGCCTACTCTGGACATTTCATTTAAATGCAATCCAGAACATGTAGTCCTTTGTATTTGACTTCTTTCACTCAGCATAATGTTCTCAAGGGTCATTCAAGTTGTAGCACGAATCAGTACTTCATTCTTTTTAATGGCTACGTAATATTCCATTGTACAGGTAGACCATATTTTATTTATCCATTCATCAGTCGATGGGCGTTTGGGTTGTTTCCACCTTTTGGTTATTATGAATAATGCTGTTATGAGCATTTGTGTATAATTTTTTTTTATGAACAGGATTGCTTATTTTTTTGGTATGTGCAGAGGGGAATGAGCAGGTGTTTTTTTTGGTGAGTCTACTGGTAATCTGTGTGTAATGACCAAGCATGCAGGTTTGGTTAAGACCTCAGCCATACACTTCTAATCCCAAATGACTTCTCTCTAGCTTTGGTTTCTTCCTGTTAAAATAGGGGAGATAAAAGCATCTATCTGTAGGGTTGAGAAGACAAAAATGAAATAACTCATGTTAAATTTTTAGCACAGCGCTGGTCACTGAGCCTTGGTCAGGGATGTTTGTCATTGTTATTGCATAATGGTAACTTGGGGCGGGGTTGGTTGGCTGGGATGGGGGTGGGAGTGGGGAACACTTGGAAAACGGTGGGTTACAACTCACCATGCATGCAATTATGTTTTAATTTTTTTCAGAACTGTCCCTCCCTAGTGACTGTTGCCCGGATCCAAGATGACTTTATCCATCTTAGAATCAACTCACCCCGTTGGTGTTGTAACCAGAGTTGGTGTACATCACGATTGGAAGGACCTGCCTGTGCTCAGCAAAATGGAAGCATTCTGGAAACTCCTCCTTCTTGTAGACGTTGAGGTGAGGGTATGTGTTCTTCGGTGCTTCGTAAACAGATTCATTTTGCCGTGGTTTGGGCAGGAGCATCCCAAAGCTGCTGTAGTCCACGGTGTCAGACTTGACCACGTCCCTGAACCTGATGCAGTTGGTGAAGAGGATCGTGGTGACACTGGGCTTCTTTTTTACTGTGGTCCTGCCTTGGTCTGATTTGATGATGACACTGAGATGCTTGATCAAGCTGTGCTCTCAGTGGCTTCTACCAGGTACGTGAGGGTTCTGTTGATGGTTCTGTTGATTTGTTGAGTAATCACCCTCTGTTCTCTGTCTGAGGCCTGAAACGGTGTCCCATGTTGTCCAGCCCTCCAGGGTACAGAGACACAAAGTCAGCCTTCCTTAATGAACCAGTTCATGACCATATCGGTGTTCTCCCTCCGCTCTGTCTCCTTGCTATCCGCGTGGGTGTGAGACTCCCTTAGGCTGACCCCTGGATGGCCTCACCTGTATACTTTGCACCTCCCCCGGGATAGTAAAAGGATGCTGTCTTCCTCCCCTGCAAATGCGAGAAGAAAATCCTATCAGGGCCATTTCTCATATCTTTTTCATAATAAGCAAGGCCCAACTTGTTGACATCCCTGCCCTGGTCCAGAGGCAGAGGAAACACATGGGCTTTGGAGTCAGGAGGGTTGGACTTCATTCCTGGCTTCACCAGGATCTTGTCAAATCTGAAACACCCTTCGTTTCGAGGTGTGCTATTATTTCATGCGCTACCGGGAAGAAAGATGCTGCCAATTACATCATGACACTCCAGCGATTGCAAGATGCACTCCGACTTCAGAGATAGCAAAATGAAAAAAAAAAAACAAACCCAGTTCTTTAGAATGGAGAGCAAATGGTATTTTCTAAGTTGGTGATGGTAAGTGAGTTCTTTCATCTCTTCTGCTTCAGTGTTTCTGCCTGTAAAATGCCAAAAAGTTGACGGGATTTTTGTGAGGATTAAGCCAGATGTGTTTAAGATAAAGTGTGGGGCATCATGTTTTGGCACATAGTAGGCACTCATTTCTTTGCCTCCGGATGTGACAAGCCACCCCTGGCCTTCCCTGGTGTGTGGAGTGGATAGTAAATATATCTACCCACCTGGCGCCCACTCCTCCGTGTGCTGGTTCAGAGCACCCTGACTTCCCTCCTAGACTCTTCCCTGCTCTTGCTCCATGCCTGGTTCCAGAAGTTTTGGCTCCACATCAGGCTTCAGAAATAGGATGTGGCTCTGGGCTGGCCAATCAGAGGACACTGCATCCCCTGGCCACAGCAGTTGGTTCAGCCTCAGGCCCATGTCCCAGTCAGAGCCAATGAGAGGTAATCTTGGGACTTTCTCTGGAGCTGTTGAGGAGGGGAGAAGCTGCCCTGCTGGTCCTCATCTCTAATGCTTGTAAAATTGGGAAGCATTTGCAAGAAGGGGAGACTGCCATCTTGTTTCCTGTACAGAAGTCTGCTCAGCCACTGGGCGTGACGACCTACTCAGAGGCAGAACAATATGGCGGTTGCGAGTGTGCTCTGATGCTGGCTGGCCTGGTTGTGTCCTTTCTCCACCACCTGGATGTGTGTTACTCAAATCCTCTCCACCTCAGTTTCCTCGTCTCTAAAATGGGGATGATAATGCCAACTCACAGGGTGGCTGTGAGGACTAGAAGCACATAGAACACCTCAGTAAGTGTTTGCTGAGCTTATCTTTTATTTTCCTGGAGGGGGAGAAAGAGCATTGGGCCAGGTGGCATGGTCAGGCGCAGAGGGGGCAACAATTATCTCCTGTAGTGTCTGTCTCCTGGTGGGTACTGAAGGTAGATCTGGAATGTGCCTGCGGACCCCAGGGAAGATAAGATTGGGGGCTCCAGTCATGGCAGAAATGGCTGCATCTTGGGGCATCAGAGGAATGGGGCGGGTCAGCCATGAAATGTGGCTGAGCCTTGCAAGGTGACCTTCACCCTTCTATGTCAGGATCTGGCTGACTACATAAGGCAGAAGGTTACAGCCAACAGGCAGCGGGCCACTGCCGCCCCATAAGCAGTCGGAGGAGGAGCTGACCTCTCTTCCTCTCCTTGTCTCTAAAGGGTAAACCAGGAAAGGGAGGCTGTGCCCAAGAGAGTAGACCACAGGCCATGCTCCTTCTGCTCCAGGCTGCTGGGGCCACAGAGGGTCTGCGGTGAGGGTGGGAGCGTGCTGGGGAGAAGAGCTTTGACTTGGGTATAAGATGAAAGTTTCACCCTGAGCAGAACTGAGTCTTCAGCCCGGCAATGAGGCTGTTTTAACAATACAAGTGATTGCAACGTTATGGAAATCTTCAGTGATCTGCTCCCCAGCGGAAAGGTGGTTTTTGACAAAGCTTGGTAAAATTATAAGGAAAAGAAAATAGTTTCATGGATGCTCACCCACGGAGTTAACAGCAAGGTGGACACGTCTCACTAAATAGGTTCTGTTGTTGGAAAGCAGATGCTCAGCCAGGGCCTGGCGCATAGTAGGCACTCAATAGATTTTTTGTTGAATGGATGAATGACCTTGTTTGGGGAGGAAGTGCTTTCCTTCGTCTCAGCTAGGCTATTAACTTGAGGGCTGTTCTGTGACACTTCTTGTGTCACCCAAGATTTGGATGTTCTGATAAACAATCTAAAGTTCATTGGCTTTAGTAGAACCGAGAGATGGCCGTGCTGTAACGATGTCAGTTTGGTATGGAGGATAAATGGCCGGGAAGAATTTTGGGATAATGGCGCCTGGGTTGTGGCTATTTGGTCAAGAAACGAGCGGAAAAGTATAACCAAGTGTAAAGCTAAAACTTCCCACGTACCATTTGAGAGAGAGAAGCAGGAAAATAATTTGGAACTTGTAGGGGATGCCGTTGGTGGCCCACCCGGACCCCCTTACTGGGCCAGTGCACCACACCCACTTCTGTGAACATGGCTGCTGATGCCTGTCAGCTGCCCATGTTCTGGAAAATTTCCCTCAGCCGAGTGGCCCTACTTCCCCTGGGAAGGTGTCCCTTGCTGCTCCTCTTCCCCCAGGGGCTGGTGGCCAGTGACTGACTGACTGGAGGACAAAAGACCAGCTCCCAGGCCTGAGGATGAGATAACGTTGGGGTGCAATTTTGTCCAGCTGGCGCCATATTTCTCTGAGCTCATTCCCCTGCTCTGTCAGTTTTCCTCGCTCCTGTCTCCTGAGAGCTCTCCCTCAATGCACTACATGCACTGAATCCCTGCCTCAGGCTCTGCTTTTAGGAAACTTGACCTAAGACAGGAGTCTCAATAGTACTTTGCAAGGCTCCAGAAGCCCTGCTATTCACAGCTATAGGTGAAATATCGTCCCCTCTGCCCTTCTGCATCCACTTACTATTTTGTAATCCAGTTTTATTTTATAAAACGCTTTCCCCAATTTGAAATTATCTTCATTTGTTAGTTATTTGCTGTCTATTTCCCCCTACGATGTGAGCTCCACAAGATCAGGTGCTGTGTTGATCTTTTTGACCACTCTTTTCCCGGGACCTAGAACAGGCTTTGCTCAGAGTAGGTGCTAACTGTTAGTGGAATGCATGTTAAATGAATGCATGAACTGCATCTCCTTTGGTGGGTGCAAAACCTATCTTCTTCTCACTCCTGATTAACTTATGGAAATAGTCACAGAAACTCTTTCTCTTTTGGGTTCTGGCATCTTATTTGTAACCTCCACAGGTAACACATTTTCCTTTCTGATAATAGAATTTCTATGGTTGCTTTAACTTGCAAATCCTCTAATATTTATTTATTGCATTTCTGATTGGCATTAGACGTAATTCTCAGTTTTTAGCGATGGGGCTTTGTTTAACTTACATACGGTATAAATTGGCTTTGCTCTGAAGTATGGAATTGACTGGAAGGATAAAACTTCTAACATTTTGCAGAACATAGTTTGACTGGCTATTTTATTATTTGGAATAAGGCGACAGTGACATTTTGAGGGTCTTAGGCAGACCTGCATATCCAGTTGAGTTCCTGACGTTTGCGTTTTAAATCTCAGATGTTCCCAACTTGAAATTGTTTTCTTGTGCTGTCTTCTCAACACACACCTTCTTTAAAGATCTTCTAAGCTGTAGTCTTAGGAAACTATGATTTTTCTCGCTTGGTCCCATAGGAATTTTAGGAGTCATGCTGGTCTATGAAATGAGCTCCAGAGAGAAATGTGTGTGCAAGCACGCATACACACACACACACACACACACACACACACGCTTGACTCTGTTTATTTGGGACCCATGATAATCAAAAGTGCTATTTTCAACAAATACTTCTGAGAAATAATCTGAACACTTAATTGGATGCAAAAGAGTGGGTATTTACTATTCTACCCTTTAATTAGCATAATCAGTGTTTCCAGTAGCAATAGCAATTGGAAAATCGCTAGTTTTATTAGCTTCATTATTCTCCCTTAGTGTAGTGTTGCATCAATGCAGCTATTACTCGTAAGGTGCTTCTTTAAAACAAGAGTTGGTACTTCCTACGGGCAAATCTTCCCACTTGGGTTTTGCACAGAGTCCACCGAACCCTCCAGAAGCGATCATTAGAGGAAAAACTTCAGTTGGGTTTTGCATATTTATCTTGTCTCTTTCTTTAGTTGATGGAATGAATGAGGTGCATGGTCCATCACGGTTGTGCTTTGGTGGGAAGCACGTGTGGTTTAGGGAAAGGAGTTAGTTACCCATTGCAGGGGATGATCGAGTGGAAAGAGATGGACGCCTTGCATCTGAAATTCAGAAGTCGAGGCTGGGTCTGAGTGTTTTCGTGGCTCCAGAAGAGTCACTGAACGGAAGGAAGCTGGATGGCCAAGATTCTGTGTTTCTCCCCCTCCCACACCCTCTCAGAGGTCAGGTTATTATTCTTAGAGCCTTCATGATGCATGATAAGGACACAGTTGGGCCAATATTGGGAGGCATTATCTTGCTATTAACACTCTTCTAGGGGGAAGCTGCTCGCACCATCTTGCTCACAGCTCTTCTAGGTTCGGAAGCTATTGTCCAGGGAAACTGGCTTACGCCGAGAACTGCGGCTGCCCTCCCTGCTCTCTCTCCCACTCCCCTCCTGGCAGCAGCCTGCCATGGTCCTCTTACAGACTCTCGGCAGCCACGAGCATCTTACTCAGGTCGTCCTCTGTCATTTCTCTCCTTGATGGCCTCTATAGCTCCCCCAGAGAGAGGCAAAACACACCCCTAAGGGTCTGATGGCTTTCCTGGGTCTTACAGTCATGGCTGCCTGCCTTTCTCTGAGAATTAGGACTTATGGAACTTGGCGAAACACCTCAGACATTGATCATGTTCGATTACCGGGGGCGCTCGTTTAAAATCCAAGCTTGCTCTAAGGGGAGCTTCTCCGTTTATACCGTGACCGTTAGTGAAGTCCTGCTGGATGTGGATCTGCTCGTGGGCTGTGAGTAATGGGCACAGGGGGTGGTCAGAAATCCCGTCTTTCAGGCATCAGCCACCAAGACTTGTCACTTGTCGTGTGTCTTGATGGACTCCGGCAGCATTAGTGTCACTGAAGAAGGTATTTTAGTCCTATTAAAGGCTCATGCATCCATCTCCACAGAGCTCGCCTGGGAGAGACGTGGAAGAAGGCTGGATCTTCCCAGTGATGGAGGAGGCAGGCCACCTCCTCCAGCCCCTCCTGGCAATGCAGGAGTGCCCCTGGACGGCACTGGGGGCCAGCTGGAGTGCTGTTCCCAGGGGACTGGCCTGGGGTAGATCAGGTTGTCCCGACTGCAGTGGCTTTTCCGCCCGCACCTCAGGGAGCTGGCCAGTGGCCCTGTCTCCTGGCCCCGTCCCCTGGCAGGAGCCGCCAATGGCAGAATGAGATGCACCAACTTGACGCTCGCTTGCCAAACAAGTGGCGTCTTGTCAGTCGCCTGGCCCTGCACCAGAGCCTGTTTTTTCACAAGCACTTATGGATTCAGCAAGGAGGAAAAGCTCTCCGATTATGAATTGAGCAGAAGGAAACAAGTCCTGCAAATAAATGACAATGAGACAAGAGCCATGAATAAGAAAAATGACAGGAAAGGAGAATGCTACCAGGAGCTACATGCCCGTGAGCAAATACCGTGGCAAGAGGCTAGAGAGGCCCGGGCCTTTGAGCAGTGAATTAAGGAAGACTATTCAGACCTCCCTGGCAGCAGGGCAAATATAAGATTCATTATGAAATCCTGGCTAAACCTTTTGGCCACAGAAGTAATATTATGTCACGGTTAAGAATTGTTGAATGCTGAGTGAGTTCAAATGCCAGCTCTGCCTCTTGCTAGCTTTATGACTTTAAAAAGTGATGGCGCCACTCTGTGCCTCAGTTTACTCATCTGTTAAGTGGGCACAATCATAGCACCCACCTCAGAGATGTTATAAATGAATATAGGTAAAGCACTTAAATCAGGGCCTGGTTCACAGCGAGTGTTACGCACGTTATTTTCTTGGCAGGACAGAATTTATTTGCAGGGTCGATGCCTGCAAATTTAAAAAATGTGACAGAAGAGGAAGGAATCTAGAGCCCAAGAGTTAGGGAAAGAAATGAACCTGAGGTAGGACAGGGTCATCGACAACCACCTGTGTGTCATCTAGAGCCCCACTATCCAATATGGTAGCCCCTAGACATGTGTGACATTTAGATTTAAATGGAAATTAGTTAAAATTAAATACAATTAAAAATTCAGTTTCTCCATCTCACCAGCCACATTTCAAGTGCTCGATAACCACATGTGGCTAGTGGCTTCCATGTCGGACAGTGCAGGATGGAGCATATCCATCATCACAGAGTGTTCCGTTGGGTAGTTCCGGCCTAGAGCTGTAGTGATGGCTGAAGTCGTACTAAAATTATTCAGCCTTCATTAATAAGAATGACTGATAGTTTTCGACCATTTAGTTCTAAGCACCTACATGGGTCATCTCAGTTGATCTTCTCAGTGAGCCTATGAAACAGGGAATCTGACATCTTCATTTACAGATAGGGCAACTCAAGCACAGAGAGGAAGTCATTGCCCCAGATCACACAGCTGGAGAAGGGCGGGGCTGGTGGGGACCCTGCTCCGGGAGTCTCAGTCCGCAGCCTGTATTCTGAGCCGCGGCACACACCACCTTGCAATGTGACATGTACAGTCTGGGCTTGGAGGCCAGGCATGAAGCGCCAATACCAAGGGTGGCTTTGGAGCAAAGGCTGGTGGTGTCTTGGGGAAGAAAGAGATCCTGTTGGGAAGTGGTGACTTCGGAAGCTCATTGAGAAAACGCAAAGCTGGCAACGGGTTTTGGGGCTGGGAGTTAAACACACAGCTCTGACTTCTGCTTTTTTGAAACAATAATGAATGGCTGCTGGAATCCTTTCAAGCGAATGTCCTCATCAGAACTTTTCATGGTCTGAGGATGCATCGAATGGTCAACTTCGTTCCTAAGGGCTTTTATGCTTGAATCTGAGGCAAGGGTATAAAGAGATATTTGTTAAACAACTGGTGGGTTGGGTCCAGACCCTAGGGTGAGCCCTGGAGGTACATGATTAAGCTGCACTCTGGCCCGGTGGAGACTCATCCACTGATAACAGCTAAAACTTACTGAGGTATGCATTAAGTGCATATCTCATGTAATCCTTACATCAAATCTATTTAATAAGAGCACCATCAGGATCCTTGTTACACATTTAGGGAAATGATGCTCAGAGAGGTTAAGTCACTCGCCCAAGGTCACACAGCTTCTAAGTCCCATCCCATATGCCGAGGAATGAGAGGTGACGTCCCTGGAAGCCAGCCTAGGGTTTCTGGCGGTACCTGTCTCTGGGCTGTGATCCGGAGGGGGAGAACCTCATTGTCCCACCACTCAGTCTTGTTCTGTGTGGTCTTGAAAGAGTACTTCCAGAGTGTCTCTCTGTTAAACGTCATGTTGTGAATGACTCTGTGATCGTCAATCCAGTGACCTTGGCATAAAGGAGGGAAGGTATGGATAAGTTCTATGAACGGATGCTGCCATGGGTATCAATGTGGTGTTAAGACCACCTCCCCAACATCCTTCTGGTTGGCTGACTTCTCCCAGGGCACTGATGCTCTGGGTGGCCACCCCAGGGCTCCAGACTTGTTTTTCTGGAGGTGCAGACGTTGGTAGCCACAAAGGAAGGGCTCATCACGTGTGACACCTGCCAGATTGGATCTGCTCCCTGGAACAGCCCTCACGGCGCTCGGGGAAGCTGGTGTTGGCTGTGGGAGCTGCTGAGGGGGGAGCAAAGGCAGGACCCAGGGAGGCCGGTCTCCTTGGGTTATTCTGCGTCCAGAAGCTGAGAGCCTGGGGTGCGGGCACTTCCTGGGAGATTATTTTTCTCATCTTCTGCTTATGATGATCTGATTCAGTATTGAACCTCCAGTGGGCCTGATTCTCGGCAGACGTCCCACGTTTCTCCGAGGCCTTCCGTGGGCTGTGCTGTTTGAGGGGACCACTGGAATTAGGAAGGATCTTTTGACATAGATGGGTGGAGACTTATTTCTCTCTACTCGAGGGAGGGAGGTAGACGTTGGGAAATGTGAGTAAGCTAGATTCTTCCTGAAAACATAGGAACTGAACCAAGTATGAAAAAAACCTATGATCTTACATTGTACTGGGGGAAAAGGGGAGAGCATGTGGGGGCCAGTCTAAATCGCGAGCCGAAAGATCCAGGGGGAGAGCTGAGCGTCCACTCCCCCACCTGCTCAGTGCCCCCTTGACTTGGCTTCTGAACTTGCTGTGTGAACTTGAACAAGCCCCTAACCCACCTGTCCTTGGTTTGCCTGTGTAA
Source organism: Equus quagga (assembly GCF_021613505.1). Classification (NCBI taxonomy): domain Eukaryota; kingdom Metazoa; phylum Chordata; class Mammalia; order Perissodactyla; family Equidae; genus Equus; species Equus quagga. Next base: position 4,452,314 of record NC_060273.1, read on the forward strand.
TAGGGGGCAGGCTCGTGTGATGAAATCGTGGCATGCATTCACTGTCCTGTCATAGGCCAACACCTTTCCCAAGTCCTTTGGGGCCGTTAACTCATCTAATGCTCCCAACAGCCCTGCAAGGTGGGTACTATCATAGCCCACTTTTGGAGATGTCCCCCTTTACAGGAAACAGGCACAGAGTTTGCTCAAGGTCACACGACAGAGCTGTCCTTTGAACCCAGGAGATCTGGTTACAGCCCATGTTTTTTTCATTCAGGTAGAATTCGTGTAACATGAAATTAACCATTAGCATTTTAAAGTGCACAACCCAGTGGCATTGAGTGCAGTCACGACCTTGTGCAGCCATCACCTCTTTCTAGTTCCAAGGCATTTTCATCACCCCAAGAGGAGACTCTGTACCCATTAGAGTCACTCCCCAGTCCCCCATTCCCCTGTCCCCTGGTGGCCGCTGATCTGCTTTCTGTCTCTATGGATTTACCTATTCTGCACATTTCATAGAAATGGAATCACACAATATGTGACCTTTTCGTGTCTGGTTTCTTCACTTGGCTTAATATTTTCCAGGTTCATCCACGTTGTGTCATGTGTCAATGCTCCATTACTTTTTAGAGCCAAACAATATTCCCTGTATGGATAGACCAGAATTTTCTTATCCATCCGTCAGTTGATAGACATTTGAGTTGTTTCCATTTTGCGGCTACTGTGAATAATGCTGCTGTGAACATTCGTGTCCAAGTGTCTGTCCGAGTCTCCTCTTTCAGTTCTTTTAGGTGTATACCTAGGAGTAGAATTGCTGGGTCATTCTAATTCTGCTTAGAATAACTCCATTTAACTTTGTGTGAAACCACCAGGCTATTTCCCACAGTGTCTGCTCCGTTTTACATTCCCGCCAGCAACGTACAAGGGCTCCGTTTGCTCCACGTCCTTGCCGACACTTGCTATTTTCCTGTTCTGATTGTGGCCAACCTAGCGGGTGTGAGTGATATCTCATTGGGTCTTGACTTGTTTCCGAATGATGGATGACGTTGAGCATCTACAGGCTGTGCTCTTAATGTCTGCCATCCTGTCTCTCGGGAGAGGGGTTGAATGCCACGAGTGAGAGGACTTTCTTACGGGTTGGTAGAGGCCACAGGACAAGAACCTTTTGAGGCTCAGAGATGAGTAGCAGGAGGCTTCTGAACCCTAGGACGAGCCCGTTTATTATGGTGCCTGTGCCTTCTCACGGCCGAACCGCACCACAGCACCGTGGAGGGGGCGGAGGCACAGGGATAATCCACCCAGGGAGCAGCTCATCTTTGCCTATTTTCTTTAACCTGCAATATCCTGGATTCTGTTTTTTGTGACTCTCCCTGTCTAGCAGAGAGCAAATCACCCTGGATTACAAACACCCACCGTTTCACCTCGTCCAGTGTTTCTCATGGTATTTTCTACTACCACATTTAGAACTGAGTTGCTTATTAAACATGCAGATTCCCTGGTCGCCGTTCTAGCCCTTGCCGAATCCGCACCTCTGGGGTGGGGTCCGGGAGTCCGCATGTTAACCAGCTCTCTGGGTGGTTTTAGTGTCCACTGGCATGTCAGGACTGCTGGCTCGGGGCTGCTAGTCATTCACATGCATGTGGATTAATTCTAGCAGGTCGCCCAATCCGGGTTGATAGCAGTGCCCCCCAAGGGACAAGGGGGTGGGCAGGCAGCTGTCAGAACCTGGGTCGTTCTGGTATCTGGGGAAGCTTGGGGGTCCAGAGCCACTGGGAGGACATGGGAGGAGGGATTGGAGGAAGCATGGGGTGCCACATCACGGAAGCTTCCCCCTCCTGCACCTTGAAGATGCTGGCTTGCCTACCCTGAGACCCAGAGGTCAATTATTTTATCAGTTAAGTGGACCAGCCTGGGAACCAGGCATAGAATCCATTTTCCCTTCAAAGTGATGTTACCCAAGTTCCAAAGAACTAACCTAAAGTGAGCTCAGGGAGCGTGACTCTTCCGTTCTATGGCACGGCTAGTCCCAGTAACTGCACAAAGGGAGCCATCTCCGTGGTGTTTGGGTTATTTCCACCCTGACACTTAAAGGCCTGTTCTAATCCAACCAGCGGCTGGCACCACTGATGACCCAGCAGAGGTTCCACTGCCCGTTCGGTTCCTCCTTCCTGCTGCTCCATCCTCTTTATCCTGGTCAAGGGCCAGTTCTGGAATGTGGGCAAAACAAGACAGAGGAGAGGAAAAGCTAAGACATGGACGGCTGCAGGGAGCGGCAATTACTGGTTCACTAAAATTGCATTTTCTACTCTGGAGACAGTCAGGGACCCAGCTGGAAAAGTGAAGTGAAGGCAACATTGTTGGCCGAGCCTGGAGCTCCAGTAGCTGCAAGGAGCTGGTTTCACCTGGGTCCGAGGATGCTGTCCTCACTGCAGTTCAGTGCTGCAAAAGGGGGCTGGACTGGAGAACTATCCTAGATTGTCCCATGGTATCTAGGGGGCAGGGGAGAGAAAGAGAGTTAAAAGGAGAAACACAGTGTTCTGGAATGCCTGCGGTGCTCACGGGTACCTTCTCTTGGAATTCCCCCACCCTCTGCTGAAGGGCAGGTCTAGACCCCATATTTGCACCATGTGACATCTCCTCCCTGTATTCAGTTGGTTGGCCAGAAACCCAGTTCTCTTTCCCTCTCAAGGATTCCTTCTCTCTCAAGACTTAAGCCAAGAGACACATTATCTAATGAGCCGGTGGTGGACTCTTCTGTCTACCATGATGGACCAGGAGCGAAAAGAGAATCTAGTTGCGAGTGGGAGAGGCAGAGATAAGAAAGTCTATGGGGCTGATGAGAAAGACCACCAGGCTTCCGAGAGCCAGAAAGAGGGAGTCTGGTTTCCATAACTCCAGCGTCCATTCTCTAGTTGCCTCTAGTTTGGTTCCCAGGCACATGAGTTTGCCCGTTGGAGCCTTGCACAGCGCTCCTGTTCCTTGAGCTGGTGTGGATTTCTTTTTCTTACAACTGCTGCTGTTCCCTGCTGTGGCTGAGGGTAGGGCTGTTCCTCATTTACTTTGGTGTCTCCCTGGCACAAAGCGTAGGAGGCATTCAACAAATGGTTGCTGAATTTTAATGGAACCAACTCCCTCCCACCCTCTGGCGCATTTGTTGATGGCCAGGTATGACCTGAACAAGTAGGAAGCAGAACTTGACTGAGTCCAAAGTCAGTTTGGGAAAAAGTACTTTAGTGGGATTATAAGAAACCATACTATAACTTAATAACTTGAAAAGACCAGCCCTCGTCCCCAAACATTTGCCCACTTCCTACCTACTGATTTCAGGTGGAACAGTATATATTTGCAAATAGTCTATTCGGACATAGACACACTTTTGTGCATTAACTTTTTAACAATAATTTGAGGACCTACTATGTATCATTCACTAGTTCCTTTGAATTAACCTACCGTAAACATATCTTTAAACATACCATAAACATAACCGACCACAAGCCATAAACACATCTTCATTTTCCTCCTGGTTTGTGAGGTCCAGTGCTTCAATAAGTTCACATTCCAAAAACTCAAGAAGAAATGTCTTATTAACTACCCAGGATGAAGTCAGCAATGAAGAACAGCTGCCAAATCAAGTCAACCAACCCCCTTAAATTAACTCAATCTTGAGCGGACCAGCTCATTCAGAACCACAGCCAAGACACTGATGGAAAAATAGCCCCCACTGGGGCTCAAAACCACACTCACCCCAAGTCTACAGCCCAGAGCGCCACCCACTGATAATCCACTGGAACCATACCAAGAGTACTTGAAATGAGAACAGGTGGCTCAGTGAGCCAATGGAAATTTAGGGTCTTATCAATTCCTGCTATAGAAATGAGGCCTGTCCCCAGTGCTAGTACCCTCTGATGGCAGCCCTTTTCTAAACAGAGAAAATAAACCCCAAGCACACCCGTTTTACTAAACCGTTCTTGCTCATGTGCAATTGCAAATGAAAAACGCTGACCCTGCTTCTTTTTGACTTTGCTTTTTAATTACGGCCATCAATAAATCATTTCATCCTTGAACAAGACTTGAGAATGGCCCTAAGGCAGAGGCATGATTCCTTAGGAACGAGGCCAGCAGAGAGCGGGCTTTCTCATTCCTGCCTCTTCCTTTTCTCTGCTGTCAGAAACAGAAACGTTCTCTCTTTAAGAGCTGGAAGAGGACGGCTGCCCTTGAGATCCGTCTGGGAGTCCTGTTAACACGCAGTGCCTTACTGGCCACTGTCACAGAAACAGATCTTCCTCTCTTTGCATTTTTTTTCTCACTTTATGGTTTGCTCTTACCAGTGTAAGGGGCTGAATGGTGCGCCCTCCACCCCCCAAGATATGTCCATATTCTTATCTCCAGAACCTGTGAATGTTGCCTTATTTGGAACAGGATCTTTGCAGATGTAGTTTGGTTAAAGATCTTGAGATGTGGAGCTCATGTTGGATTATCTGTGTGGGCTCTACACTCAAAGACGGGTGTCCTTATAAGAGGCAGAAGAGAATAAGACACAAACAGAAAAAGGGGAGGCAATGTGACCATGTAGGCAGAGACTGGAGTGATGTGGCCACAAGTCAAAGGATGCTGGCAGCCACCAGAAGCTAGAAGAGTTGAGGAAAGATTCTGCCCTAGAACCCCTGGAGGGAGCACAGCCCAATGACACCTTGATTTTGGACTTTCTTCTGGACTTTCTGTTGCATTCAGCCCCCAGCGATGGTGCTTTGTTACAGCAGCCACCAGAAGCGAATACACCTGTGCTGTCCTTCTCAAGTGGTTCCAGCTTCTCGTCTCACTCAAGGCCTTGGAATCCAGAGCAGCCATAATCTTTCGCTCAGGTGCTGTGGTGTTTTGGGCCGACCCTTTCTCTCGTGTGATCCACGGCCCCACAGCAGCAGCATCACCTGGGAACGTGGTGGAAATGCAGCCTCTCCGGCCCCACCCCCGACCCACTGAACCCGGATCTGCATTTTAACCAGGTCCCCAGGTGACTCGTATAGACGTCCAAATTTGAGAGGCGCCAGTAGGAGAAACTCTGAGGGGGCAATTAGATCTTTTCTCCACCTTGAAGAACTCTAGTTCCTTCATGTTAAATCTGCTAAATATGGCATGGAGGTTCTGTGGAAACCAAACCAAACCAAACCCGTAGGTTAGAAATACATATTGATGTGTTGTGGATGACATGACACAATGTCTGGAATTTGCTCTAAAAGATTCCAGACAGTAAGGATGGAAGGAAGGAAGGACAGGGCGTTGGGTGGGAACAATGGAACAATATTGGCAAAATGTGAACAAATTCTTGCAGCTCGGTGCTGGGTACATGGGGCCTCCTTGCGCAATTGTCTCTGCTTTTTCTGCATGTTGGAAATTTCCATACTGAAAAATCAGGAAATATCCTGGTTTCCCAGCCTTCCTTGTTGTCAATTTTTTTCATGACTCTATTTTTTTCTCCCCGTATGGAAATAACTGGTGTTGGTGTTGATTTTGTCTCAATCTGTGGTTGTCTTTGCCCTGTTCGCCTGTGTCTGAGGCTCTGTTGACTTTTTTTTTTAAAGATTTTATTTTTTCCCCTTTTCTCCCCAAAGCCCCCCGGTACATAGTTGTATATTCTTCGTTGTGGGTCCTTCTAGTTGTGGCATGTGGGATGCTGCCTCAGCGTGGTTTGATGAGCAGTGCCATGTCCACTCCCAGGATTTGAACCAACGAAACACTGGGCCACCCGCAGCAGAGTGCGCAAACTTAACCGCTCGGCCACGCGGGCCAGACCCCTCTGTTGACTTTTTAATGGAGAGCTGTCCCCTGGGGAGCAGGATGGGAGCGAATTCAGTTTTCTAGCATCTTCTAACTGGGTTTCCAACAACATCTGCTAGGCTGTATCTTTATGGCAGCAGGAATTTAATTTCCTTTCTCTGTCCTTAGCCCTCTTACCTCTCTCAGCCTCTGTTGCTTCACTGGTTACAGGGTCACATATGTGACACTGATTTGCATATTATAATCTAGTGCAGGGGTTCTCAACTCAGGGGCCATTTTGCCCCCCAAGGAACACTTGGCAATGTCTGGAGACATTTTTGGTTGTCACAACTTGGGGAGGGATGCTGCCAGCATCTCGTGAGTAGAGGCCAGGGATGCTGCTAAATGTCTACGATGCACAGGACAGTTCCATAAGACAAAGAAAGATCTGGTCCCAAATGTTGATAGCACCGAGGTTGAGGAACCCTGAACTCATCTTAAAGATTGGCCAAGTCCATTTGACCACACTTCCTCCGCTCCTGTCTCATGTAGGAGAGGTGGACTCAGGACCAATTACAACATCTATGGGGAATTTTTGCCTCTTATGGGTTGATTTTAGGATAGAATATAAGTGACTGATCACCTGCACAAGTTGAGCCCTGCACACCTCCAGGGGGCACCACCCACATGGTATTCACGAGAACAACCCCCCAGAATTGTGCTGTACTCGATCTACGCGACTATAAGTGGTTGCTCTGGGTGTGGGCTTGCCCTGGGAGGGGAATTCTGGAATGAGGAGAGACTTTATTTCTGGCCACCAGGGGCCCTGAGTCTGCCGTCGAGTATCCTTTAAGGAATGAGAAAATGTTGCCGAGGGAGGACCTCACTATTATTATTCTCAACCACTGTCTAGTTACGGAGCATCTCCTTCTCACCCCTGGGCTGTATCCATTTGACTAGATCTAAAATTGTCAAATTATAATATCATGGCTTACACCTTTGACAGCTTTTGTCCGAAACATGGCGGTGATAGCTTCTTACTTTCAGTCAGTTCCTTGGCGAAGAAGATATACACTGCCACCGTAAGACCTCCCATCCACCCACTGTTTGCTTGGCGGGATTTCCTTAGTTTCGGCAGCATAGCTTATTCTCCTGGTCCTCCGTCACTCGGCAATAAAAACTGAGATTGCAAGAATGTTCATTGTCATTACCATTGATGGAGCAGCAAGCACAGGGAACCGTGTCCTAGGGGCAGCCCCGTGGGTGGAGTTGTGATTTCTTGGGACTGAGAACTGAGTCGCCCTCCCAGCACGGTGAGCCCAGGCCGGGGTGCCAGACCCCTGCCGTTTCTGTCACTCCTTCTTCCATTGCTCCTCCTTCGGTTAACAGTCCCTGATTTTCCACTGGGGACCCACTAGCCCCCTACTTGCAGTCCACATGGTTTGTGTGGGGCTTGCCACCCCTCACCCTGACCTGGGGGTGGGCACTTGGTCCCAGCTTGGGTGATCAGCATCATTCCACCCCCTTCTCCCCCCAGCCACAGCGATTGGTTCTGAGAAGCAAATTGGTCCAATGAGAGTCAATCTTAGGAATTTCATGGTCACTTTTAGGAAAGAAACAGAGAGAGAGAAAGAGAGAGAGAGATCGATCATTCTGATGACATAATTTGAGAACCTGGATGTAGCCATGCCTGTAGCTATCAATTAATTACGTGTTATAGTACAGTTAGGGGTTGAATTCTGGTCCTCAAAAAAGGTGGGTTGAAGTCCTAAACGCCGGTACCTCAGACTGTGACCTTATTTGGAAATAGGGCCGTTGCAGAGGTGAGGTCATACTGGAGTGGGGTGGGCCCCTAATCCAAATAACTGGTGTCCCTAGAAGATGGCCATGCAGAGACAGAGACACAGGAGAGCTCCACGGGTTGGATGGAGGATGGGGGTGATACAAGCCAAGGCTCTGCAAGGATCACCAGCGGACCCCGAGAAGCTAGGAAGAGACAAGAAGAATTCCCTCCAGGTTTCAGAGGGAGCGTGGCTCTGTCCACATCTTGATTTCAGACTTCAGTGAGAGGGAAAATTTCTGTTGTTCTCAGCCACCCTCTTTGTGGTTCTCTGTTTTGGCAGCCTAGGAAATGAGTACAAATACTTTCAAATTAATAATCCTCCTCTTTCTCTTCCTCCTCCTCCTCTTCTTTTTCTTCCTCTTCATAATCCTCCTCCTCCCCATTTCTGCCTAAGCAACAGAAAGGGTCTAATACTGTGTCCTACTGATGTGCTGACACACTATGATGTGGGGAGCCCAACCTCCGTGCACATTCATTGCTCCTCTTGCATCAACCCACGGGACTCAGGGGTTAGACCACAGTTCTGGGGGCTTTTGGAACTCCACGCTGGGGCACCGTCCCCTGTTACCTTTGAGCAAAGACTGATGCTCACCTCCTGGTTATTGGAGCCCCACCAAGGACCTATTTCTGGTAGGCAGAATTCTAAGTGGCCCCCAAGTTTCCAGCGCCCTGGTATATGTGCCTTGTATGATTCTCTCCTGGGCAGGACCTGTGGCTGGCTTCTAACCAACAGAACTTGGAAAAGTTGAAGGGACTTTGCAGATGTAATTAAGGTTCCTAATCAGTTCACTTCGAGTTATTCAGAAGGAGATTATTCAGGGTGGGCCTGGCCTAATCAGGTGAGCCCTTAAAGGAGGGTCTGGAGGAGAGAGACACTCTCCTGCTGGTCTTGAAGAAGCTGCTGTGAATTCTCAGCTGTAAGGAAATGAATTCTTCCAACAACCACACGAGCTTGGGAGAGGACCCCACCCCGACCGACACCTTTATTGCAGCCTGCTGAGACCCTGAGCAGAGGACCGAATTCAGCTGTGCTAGGACTCCTCACCCACAGAACCTGCGAGATAATAAATGGGCGCTGTTCTAAGCTGCTAAGTTTGTGGTATTTCTTATGCAGCCATAGATTATTAATACGTCATTCCGTTTTAAGGAGCTTCCAGGAGTGATGGGCAATCCCTTTGTGTGTGTGTGGCATGGAGGTGGGAGGGATGGAGCCACGTGGGAAGAAGAAAACTATCTTGGAGGGTGTAATAGCCTTTCTTAAGAGGGAGGGGAAGAGCTTGACCCATACGCAGCCTGCCCGGTGCCCAGCCTCGGGGCACTGGGGGGAGAACATCACCCCGCAGGCAGCTCTTGCTTTGCACTTGGGGACTCGACCCTCGACAGAGGACCCGCTGCCCCCTCTTACAGGAGGTGCTGGAGCGTAAATACCTGGAGGAAAAACACACACCCTTTGTAAGGATGCGAAAATTTTCTCCAGTGGAGAGATGATGAGGTGGGCTATTTTGAGTTAATAGCAAATTTAAACAAATCCTCTCTCCTTTCCCTCATTCAAGCAGCCAGGACTTCTGTTTTCATGCTTCGAGGAAAGGAGGCTGTGGGAAAAACCGTAGAAAGCAGAGACTCCTTCCGGCTTTGGAGTTTCACAAGCTTAGATGCTTATGGGCGCCACAGAAGAGTTGGGGCACAGAGAGAGGTCTGGGGGGGACACAGGTGAGTAGGAATGAAGCTCCCCTGATTCCCTGAGCTGTCAGAGAAAGGGAGCAGAGAGGCGGAAGGATTCCCAAGAAAGCGGACATGTCCTCCCTGGTGGAGAAAAGGTCTGTAGGATCCGAGAGCAGAGAGGACGTGAGCCCGTGTCGTGGGACAAGCCCTGGAAAGATGGCACGACCCTGGAGAAGCGTCAGGGTGTAGCTGGCTGCCGTCCCCACTGCCCAGCCCCACGGAGATGCTCAAAGAATATTCCTCGAATGAAAGAATGAATACAGCGTAAGCCCCCTAAAAACCTCTCCGAGGTTTTTTCACAGCAGCAAGGAAAGCTGATAAGGGTCCTGTGACCCTGCCTCCATGGTGAGGGCCGAGCTATCCTGCCCTCCTTACTGATGGCCCCCAAGCAGAGGAGGCCCAGCTGTCTGGAAGTGGACCTGCCGGCGGGGCCTAAGGTTCTGACCCAGGCAGGCAAGTGAGCTCAGCCTCAGGGAGGCCCGCTCATGGGCCCCTGAGCCCGGGGCATGGCCTCTCCAGCCTGGCTCCCTGCCTGGGACCACCGGGCCCCTGGACTCCGTCTAGGAAGCTCAGAGGGGTGGCCACCTGGCTTCTCTGACCTGAGCCCCTGTTGCAGCCGGCCCGTGGGAGAGTTGTCCGTGGTACTGCAGCCAAGATGCGAAGCCGAGCAGCCGCTCCCCTCCTCACCTCTCCCCGCTGTTCAGCTGCCCAGCGGTGTTTGGAAGAACACAGTTAATTAGTCGTCGGGCCAGGAGAGCCCCTTTCATCATAGTTTGTGTCAGGCCTGCCCCCCCGGAATCTGATGAGGTCTTTGGGTGCTGGCAGCACCAATTTTTATCCATTATTTTTTCTATTACGGATGATTCTCTTCCACGTGGGAGTCAGACAGAGGTCAGCTTGAGCCCAGCTCATGAAGACAAATGCCGATGGTTTTGCTGGGTCCAGGATGGCCTCTGTTCCATTAATACACCATATTCAGGATATATACTCGTTGCCTGGAAACTCCGAGGACGGGCAACATTCAGAGGGGTTTGGAATGACTCCTGCAGTAGAACCAAAGACCTCGAGGGCCATCGTCACGCTGGAGGGCAGGGCTTGAGGACCCAGCATCTGGACCGGTCCAGGGCCGAGTTCCACTCCTGCTTCTGCCCCGGGAAAGGTTTGTATGTTCCGGGAGCCTGGGATATCTCACCTGGGAAGAGGGTCACTGTTCTGACTTCGTAACCCCGTTACGAGAATCGAAGGATAGGTAATCCTTGTATCTGCTGAGCTTTCTCATGAGCCGGGTACTGGGTTCAGCCGCTCAACGCCGTGGTTCTCAGCTGGGGTCCAGTTTGCCCCCCAGCGGGCACTGGGCAATGTCTGGAGACCTGTTTGGTTGTCACAATGCGAGGAGGGGGTGCTGCTGGCATCTAGGGGGTGGAGGCCAGGGATGGTGCTCAACACCCCACAGTGCACAGGATGGCCCCACCACAGACACCAATTCTGTCCCAAACGTCGATGATGCCCCGGTTGAGAAATCTGTCTTAAAGTCAAAGCAGAGTCACTGTTCACCAGCTCGGTAAATGTCAGGTCTGGTTATAAATAAGAGGGACAAAGAAACATGTTTTTCTGCAATGAGATAAAATGGTTATTTTATGGCACTTTGTTATTCATAGGCAATACATTCACATGGTCCAGGATCTAAAAGGCACACGGTGTGTAGTCCAAAATCTCCCTCCCACCCTGGCCCCTCCCTGGAGGGACCAGCATTACCGATTTCTTGTTTCTTTATTCAGGGGCCCTCCACGCATCTGTAAGCAATTGCATGCACATACATACACATGCGTGCTGCACGTGTTCTCTGCATCTCGCTTTGGTCACTCAATCCGTCTTGGAGACAGCTTCCTATCAGGCACAGAGACCTTCTCATTTTTCTTTAAAGGTGACAGAGTATGCTGTTCTATGGATATATTTATTCAGCCACTCCCCTCTGGATGGATAGCTAGGTTGTTTACTTTTTCTTTTGCACTAAGTCAATGAATAGCTTTGCATGTGCATCGTACATCGTTTTCCACTGAGCAGCTCTCTCTCTGTAAGATAACGTCCTACAAGTGGAATTGCAAAGCAGGAAAGTTTGTGCATTCTTAATAGTATTGGATGTTGCCAAACGACCCTCCATTGAAGCTGTACCCACCGGCCATGAATGTAGGAGAGGAGTTGGGGCTATTTTGTAATTTAAAAAATTTGCTTTCCCTGTTTACATCTTCTCGTCGAAAACCTTCTGGGAATACGTAAAAAGCAGGCGTGCCTTATAGTATTCTGTGCCCATGATATTCTCAGCGTTCAGGGACCCAGACTCTGCCCACGGGAGATCTTTTACGCGTTATGAAGTTACTGCTGCTGGGAAGTGGCGTTCGCTTCCTCCAGAAAAGAGCTGTTTGGCTCCCGCTTCCTGGCCCTAACCGTTCCCAAATGACCCGCCTCTCCGAGAGTTTACATGTAGGAAAAGCTCTCTGAGCTAATCTCCCGCCAAGTGGTTGTTCAGCTTCATTTTGTGAGTTTCTGCTTCCAGGGCCCCTTTGAGTCTGATGGGAGTGATAACCTCCCCTTGCCCTAAGAAGGCACCAGCAGCTGGCAGATCATTTCAGAGGCTCCTGGAGCTGCCCGTGGACCCCCAAGGGAGTGGCCCCTGGTTAGCCGGTGAGGCTTCCACTCCCAGGCACCCCTCCGTGTATGAGACAGGGGTCTGCACGTTCCAGGCTCATGACTGGGCAGAACCAGTTCCGTGTGGCCAGGGACACCCTGGATCTGGGCCTGACTTTCCCTTTCGACTTCCTGGCCGAGGGACTAATCAGTTATTCAGCCTCTCTGAGCCTTAGTCATCTCAGCTGAGGAATGGGGACAACACTTGCTTTGCAATATCATTGTGTTGGAGACAAGGAAGGCAAGGCACCCAGCACCATGCCCAGCTCAGGCCCACGACAGAGAAATGGAAGTACTGTTATTCTTAGTAGAGTGGAGTCCTTTGCATTCTGGCAACTGGAATATTCTGGAACGACCGTGTTACCTCCTGTCCAGAGACCTCGAATACTCTGTTCCCTCTGCCTGGAATACTTTTCCTTCCTCTTGTCTCTCAAGGTCTATTTCTGCTCTCACTCAACTGCCCCATCTCAGAACCTCTTCCCTGCCTCTGCACTTTCCCCTCCATCTGCCCCTGCCATCTTCTCCCGGAGAAACTCTGCTTTTCCTTTTTGGTGCCTCTCCAAGTTGTAACAAGATCTATCAGAATGTTTGCTGTCTAGTGTCTGTCTCCTCTTTGACTACACTCTCCAGGTGAGCTGAGGGGACCCATATGTGCAAAGGCCCTGAGGCAGGAGGGGCTGGCTACAGACCCAGGCGGGGGCCTTTGTGACCTGGTGGGGAGGCTTGAGAGGGAAAGAAAAGCGAGAGAAGCCAGGAGAGAGCGGGTCAGAGGCTGGGCTAGGGGACCTTCTGGGCCACAGAAACACAAAATCTGAATTCTCTCTGAAGAGCATTGGTGTCCCTCCAACTTGCCACTATGAAGCAGGGAATTGCCTGATTGAATTGAATTCTTTAAACTTTAATGTTTTATTATTTTTATAAAATTCTTTTAATGATTTACTTTTAAAAAAGATCACCAGGGGCCAGCCTGGTGGTGCAGTGGTTAAGTTCGCATGTTCTGCTTCAGCGGCCTGGGTTTTGCCAGTTTGGATCCCGGGTGCAGACATGGCACTGCTTGACAAGCCATGCTGTGGTAGGCGTCCCACATATAAAGTGGAGGAAGATAGGTATGGATGTTAGCTCAGGGTGAGTCTTCCTCAGCAAAAAGAGGAAGACTGGCAGCAGATGTTGGTTCAGGGCTCATCTTCCTCAAAAAAAAAAAAAAAAAAAGATCAGCCACTGTGTGAAAAGGGGAAAGGCAGTGGGGAGGGTGGGGTGGGCCTGAGGAGCAGGGAGATCCCTGAGGGGCTGCAGGCGTGGTCCTGATTCTGTCAGCAGACCAGGGCTCCATAGCCCACAGCTGTCCGAGAAACAACTCTGAGCATCCCAGGATATTCTAAGCTACTGCTTCTTCCAGGGGCTGACCGCAGATTGCATGAGCTGCCTCGGTCTCCCCAGAGCTGACCGAGAGTGGGTTGCATCTCCAGGAATGACAGATGCTGGGGGCTTCCACCAGCTTTCTCAGACTGGCTGCATAGCGGCGCTTACCCGAGATGGTGGTGAAGTGGGCCAGGGAGGTCACTGTCACAGAGGGCGGCGTGAGGTACGTGGCCTTCACGCCCTCCTAGGCTAGGCGGTTCCGTGGTGGGAGGTGAGTGTCCGCGTCCTGGTCGTGGTCCCAGCGGAAGCCATCAAAGATCAGCAGCAGCTTATTGAAGCTCCTCCTCCTGGGGACGGAGTGGCGGCTGGCCCCATCCCGCCACGAGCCCCTCACATGCACGTCTCAGAGTTCATGGGCCCGCTCCCATTTTCTCCCTTTTTCATCTGCGCTGCAACAAAGTCCAGATTGGTAACTCTGCCCCGGCTCCTTTGCGGATCGAAGCACCTGGAGTGTAACGAGACGCCGCGTTTCATGTGATGAAAGTGTTCTGGAGGTGGACGGTGGTGATGGTTGCACAACACAGTGAATGTACTTATTGCCCCTGAACCCTACACTTTAAAATGGTGAAAATGGTCAATTTTATGTCAGGTGTATTTCACCACGATAAAAAAAGTCAAACCGTGTGAAGTATTTTGGACTCTTACACAAATTCTGTTGTGAAGATTTGGGGGACAAATTAGGTCGGCTCTTTCCTCTGCTCAGGATATCCTGTTTTTATGGGGAGAACAAATCATGGCTCATTATAATTTTTTTTGGGGGGGGAAAGATTAGGCCTGAGCTAACTGCTGCCAATCCTCCTCTTTTTTTGCTGAGGAAGACTGGCCCTAAGCTAACATCCATGCCCATCTTCCTCTACTTTATATGTGGGACGCCTACCACAGCATGGCTTGCCAAGCGGTGCCATGTCCACACCCGGGATCCAAACCAGAGAACCCCAGGCCCCCGAAGCGGAACATGTGCACTTAACCGCTGCACCACTGGGATGGCCTCTGCTCATTATGATTTTGAGAACAGCCACCTTGGGTTGCGTGCCCATGGGGGCCGGGAACTGTGTACACATGATCAATCCCATTTAATTATTATCATTATCATTATTATTATTATTATTTTTAAAGATTGGCACCTGAGCTAACAACTGTCGCCAATCTTTTTTTTTCCTGCTTTTTCTCCCCAAATCCCCCCAGTACGTAGTTGCATATTTTAGTTGTGGGTCCCTCTAGTTGAGGCATGTGGGACACCACCTCAGTGTGGCCTGATGAGCGGTGCCATGTCCGCACCCAGGATTTGAACCAGTGAAACCCTGGGCCGCTGAAGCAGAGTGCACGAAATTAACCACTCCGCCATGGGGCTGGTCCCTAATTATTATTATTTTTAAATCCTAGGAAGGTCATTAGTTGAAAATTCCCCATAAGAATTTAAAAAAAATTACTGTGGTCAAATACACGTAAGATAAAATTTACCACTTTAACCTTTTGAAAGTGTACACATTCAGTGACGTTTAGTACATTCACAATGCTGTGCGACCATCACCACTATCTAGTTCCAGAATATTTTCATCATTCCCAAAGGAAACCCTAACCCATTAGCAATCACTCCTCATTCCTCCCTCCCCCAGCCCCCACCAGCCACTAATCTGTTCAGATTTACCTATTCTGGACATTTCTTATAATGGAATCATATAATATGTGGTCTTTTGTGTCTGTCTTCTTTCACTGAGCATAAAGTTTTCTAGGTTCCTCCACATTGTGGCAGGTGTCAGTGCTTCATTCCTTTTCATGGCTGACTAATATTCCATTGCATAGATCTTCCACATTTATATATTCACTCACCAGCTGAGGGACATTTGGGTTGTTTCCACCTTTTGGCTATAGTGAATAGTGCTGCTATGAACATTTGTGTACAAGCTTTTGTTTGAATACTGCCTGCATGCCACTTAATTTTTACAATGTATCTATGAGGTGGTTTTTACTTTGTAGCTGAGTAAACAGCTCCGAGAGGCTAGGGGAGCACTCCAAACTCACACAGCGGAAGTGAGGCCAGGACAGTAGTTTCAATACTTGGCTACATGTTTGCTGGGTGCAGGGGGTTACATTCCCTGAGGGAAGAAATTGCTGGGAACGCGCTTAAGCATCCGCCCATCCACCCCACATTTATTGAGCACATGCTAGTGCCAGGTACAGGAGACACAAGTACAGATGCAGAGGTTGCCTGTGGGTGGCTGAGAGTCCAGGGAGCAGGCAGACAAGGAAAGGGTTATATGCAATGGAAGGGCCTGCTGGAGATGCACATGGGAAGTGATGCAGGAGCACAGGAGGAGGGTTTTAACCATGGGAAGCCAGGCAGGGGAGGGCTCCCTGGAGGAGGTGGTGCCAGACTGGAGTTTTGCAGAATTAGCCTGTGGGAGCACCTTGGCTCAGCCACCCATCTGGATATGATAATGGTCTCCTGACAGATCTTCCCACCTCCAGCCTCTTCCTGTGGGTACATGGATGACATTTACCTCTGCACTTTCGGAAAAATCTGTTCTTCGTATAAAGATGTCACCAATGGGTTTTCCAGTGATGGGAGGTGACAGTCCGCCCAGGGTTTTGGGTGAAGCTTTTGGAAGGTTTTTGTCTTGACCTGGGTGGACCGGAGGCTGGATCTCAGACCCAGACGGGATGACCCATTTCCCCCTTGCTGAAATTGCCTGTATTCCCTCCAGGCATTTGCTCAGGCTGGATCTTCGCCGTGAGGAGGTGGGGTGTCGGGGGAGCGCCACTTTGTTTCTGTGTAACTCGGCTTCTCCTGTCCGTTAGCTCGGTGTTTTGCTCTATGAGGGGTTTTCATGGAATTTTGTGGTGAGTCTGCAGCACTGTAGTTCAGAAGGTTGTGAGGTTTGCCAGGCCTGTGTTCCCATCTCAGCTCTGCCACTGACGATCTAGGACACTTTGGGACAAGTCCTGTAACCTCTCTATGCCTCCAAGGGAATAACATCTCTCTCCTAAGATTGTGAGGCTCTGATCGTTTATGCATGTCAGCAGCAACGCTTACGGCTCCTGGGGTGCACATGTGCTCGCCCTCGTTTCCCACTCGCCTTGTAGTTATGGTGTGTGTGCTGGAAGCCACATGCGTCACTTCCAGCCTGAAGCTTTCAAGGGCTGGTGCATGACCGTCCCACTCTCTCATCCCCTGCTTTGGTAACTGGAAGCCTTGTGTTGAAATGGTAGAACTTCCATCATTCTGGGTCTCTGAGTGACCACATGGAGCCTGGTCCCCAGCCAAATCATGGTGGACATGGAATGTGAGAAGTCAGCCTTTGTTGCCACACCACTGAGATTCTAGGGTTAATCTGTTACTGTGGCACAGCCCAGTCTAACTGGGCAAATGCGCCATGTGAAGCACTTACATTGGTCCCTAGTAATGCTAAGTGCTCAACAGGTCTTAGTGACTTTTAGTGTGGTGATACATTGCCACTGATAGTGTCGTTGTCTGATCTGATGATGCCAATGATGCTATTCTGTGCTTGGACAATTTGGACTTGGCACTTCTTCCAGCACATGGGAGGGACAGGTGCTTGAGGGCCAATAGAGCATCATTATCTTTAGTTTCCATCTCTGAATACCCTTGGTGGCAATGAGCAACGTACGCTACTCTGAGAAAGCCAGGCTCAGAGGAGAGTGTCTGTTGATACCAGGATTGGGACTGCCCAAGGCCAGGCATTCTTTGATCTGGAGAGAACCTTGAGTCCCTGCTGTGTACATTCTCCAAGGGAAGGCGAACACTTGTACTAAGTGGTTTGGCCCTTTGGGAATTGTATACAATTCCTAATCAGTTAGGCCCTTTTAGGGACGATCCACACACATTCTATATTCTGGAAACTCAGAAAGAATAACCAGGAGTCATGCAACAACCCACCACGTCCTCTGAAAATGGCCTAAAGTGCAACATTAGTGCAAGCGGCAGAGCTTAGCAGAGGTGGCTGGCTAGAGAGGATCCTCTTTATAATCACCGTGCTGCTTATGGTCACGGCATTGTGTTGTGTCTCGCTGTCTCTTTGGTGAGTTCTGGTGTGGAAGGCACAAATCCACCTTTTGTTTTGCAGATATTTATTGAGTCTTTGGATGGGGTGGACAGTGAAATATGGAGGAGAGACTAAATCTCTTCCTGAAACTATGCTTTCAAGCTGTCCTGGTACTCAGCTGGGGGCCATGCAGGCTTGAGGGCCCCACAGTTCCAGAAGCATCTCCCAGCCGTGCCATCCTGAGCCTGACTCCTCCTTGCAAGTCCGGTAGAACCATCGCTGACTCTCACCTTCTTTTGCACGGCTGATATTTCAGTCATGGGGAACTGCTAGGGAAGTGCTATGCGTTTTGTGAAACTTAAGGTTGATGAAGAACTCCATTAAACTTTGCTAACAAATCTACATATTTATGACACAGTCCCTGGAGTGGAGATGGAGAAATTCCAAACACATTTGGGAATCATCCCAGAAGGAGGTAATAGTCAGAACTCTTGGTTGCCAGTGACAGAAACCCACATCTTACTAGGGTAGCTAAGAAAAGGGACCATGTTTTAGTCTGGTCTTCCCCTGAAGCAGATCCTGAAACAAGGATGGGAATGCAAGTGGTTTATTTGGGAGCTGAATCCAGGGAGACCCAACAGGGGAGTGGGGAAGCGATTCAGGAAGGGAAGGAGGCCAATATGGGGTGCTTTAGTCTTGGGTGCATGTGGTACTGGGATGATGAGCATCAGTGGGCCATGGGCACGGCATCTGCTACAGGCCTTTTGGGGCATGATTTCCATGTCACTGAAGTCATTCTGTGAAAAGGCAGAGATGCACTGGGCTGCAGGAGCCAGCTGGGCTCACACACTGCCAGATCTCTCTCCGTCTCTGAGTCTGCCTTTGTCTGCATTTCACCTTAATTTTCTCTCACTCAGGACTGGTTTTCTCCATAAGGTGAAGAATGTGGCCACAATAGCTCCCGTTTTTCTCATTCCATAGTTCCTTCATCACAGAGAGTGACTATATTTTTCCCGTTCCAGTTAGGGAAAAAAAAAATCCAAGGGAAGAACTCTGTCCTATTTGGGTCAGATGCTCATCCCTGGACCAATCAACTGTGGCCGGGGGGCGGGGTGGGTCATGGGAGATCATGGCAGCCCCCACTAGAGCCACGGTGGCTGGAGTAGGAAGAGGTGCAAGTCTCAAGAGAAGGCAGGGGTGGTCGGCTGAAAAAACAGTAGACATCTGTGATGAAAGGAAAGCATTAGGAGATGTATCCTATTAAACTTGTTAATTATTGGGGCTTTAAAATTTTTTCGAAGATAAATTTCATTGTGGTTCCCTTAGCATGGTTTAGCAGAAGGAAAAAACCCACCAGGAGCTGAACATTTCCTATGCACAGGCTGTTGCTGTGGGTTCAAATACTTATTGATTGATCCAAAGATCAATTGCAATACTCCTTGAGAGATGTAGTCTCTGGTAGGGTCTGCTTATGATGGGGCTGAAGTTAAGCAAGAAGAGAACTGGTGTGTAGGAGACACTGATTTCTTTTCTTCCACTGAGTGGGGCCAAGTTTAGATTCTGGCTGGCAGTGGATGCACCTTAAAGGAGGGTTGCGTATAAAGGGGTGTGTGTGTGCGGGGGTAGGTAGTTCCCAAGGATGTGTGCAGCATCCCACAAGTGCCCTCTTGCAGTGTGACGGCGAACCCTTCCACCAAGAGGTGGAGTTTATTTTCCTCCTCTTGAACCTGGGCTGGCCTACGACTTGCTTTGACCAATAGAATGAGGCTGAAGTGATGGTGTCTGACTTTTGGTCCTAGGCCATGAGAGCCCTTGGAGCTTCCTTTATTTTTGTTCACTTGGAAGCCAGCACCAAGTGGCTGGCTCTTGTGCTCAAGGGGCCATGTGAAGTGGGGCTCTGGAAGATGAGAGGCCACGTGGAGGAGAACAGCCAGCATCACCTGCCAGGCATGTGCATGAGGCCATCGTTGACCTCCCAGCTCAGCTGGGCCCCCAGCTGCATATAGCCACACAAGTGAGCCCAGGTGAGACCCGCAGAGGCAATGCCCAGCCAACGCAGAAAATCATGAGAAATAATCAATTGTTGTGATTTCAAGCTGCTAAGTTTTGGGTGTGATAGAAATAGCCCATGAGGGTATGAGCATGTCGTGTACGCATTTCCCATCTGCTGAAGATCTGTGAGTTTCTAGTATTCAACCTAGACCTGACTTCTGTCCTGAATGTCCTCCTTGTTTGAAACTTCTATGAGAAAATTCTTTAAAGACTTAATTTTTTTAGAGCAGTGTTAGGTTCTCAGCGAAATTGAGAGGAAGGTGCAGAGATTTCTTGTATACCCATTGCCCCACACATGCACAGCTTCCCTCATTATCAGTATCCCCACCAGAGTGGTACATTTTTTACAGCTGATGAACCTACATGGACATATCATAATCACCCCAAGTCCGTGGTTTATGTTACAGTTCACTCTTGACTGTAACTTCTATGAAATTTTCCCAGAATTGGATCATCTCAGGGAAATCCCTAAACCCAGAAGTCACTTAGTCTTCTGGAATCTTCCACATGTGGTTGAGCCTTAGGAATTCCTGAGAAGGATCTGAAATGAAAGAAAAATTTAAAAAAAATGTATTCCTATGGCTTCCCTCCAGCAAGATTCATGTTGAATGTTCACCTAAGTGCTGGTGTTAAGCCAGATCATGTTTTCAAAGCTTCATATGCCCTCAGGGTTGGCAGGATTGGAATGGCCTCCCAGCCTCTGTGATGTACCCAGACGGGTTGGTTCAACGGGAATGGACTCAGGTCTCTTTGGGCTGATATGCTATTTCCTTAAGACAGATGTCACCATGTCATGTCCCCTCCCCTAAATCTCCCCAAATACAACCCCAGAAGCACTGGCAAAATATTGCTTGAACTGAGGATTTCAGGAGAACATAGAAGAAGAGATTCTGTCACACACCACATGGTAAAACCTCCATCTTTCATAAAGCTCCTCATTATATGGCCACATCACTCAGTCTCTCCTCCCCATAATTTCTCCTCTCAGCTCTCTCTAGCCACAGCCCTTGTTCCGTCCTCATCCTGCCTTTCAAAACCCCTTCAGCTTGCGTGCTTCCCGTAGCAAAATCTTCAGCTAAACCTGCGTGCCGCTGGGGAACCTCAGTCCACCTGCCGCACGTGGACATCCAGCGACTTCATCTTCGCTACTCCAGACAGCCATTCTGGTGTGGGGTCCTTATATTCAGCTCATCTCTTGTCCCGTAACTTCAGTCTATTGTTCCCCATTTGATATCTTGGGCCACGTTGAACAAGTTGAATCGCTCTTTCTTACAACAGATGTTTGAACAGCCATATTTCTGCTTCATCTCCTCCCCTTCTCCCTCCGTCCTTCCCTTCCTTTCAGAGCTGCGTTGGCAAACGTTTTCTAGAATGAGCCAGACAGTAAGTATTTTAGCCCTCGCAGGCCTTACTGTCTCTGTTGCAACTGGTTGACTGTGCCACTGCTGCGTGAAAAGCAGCCACAGATGGTACGTAAATATATGGACGTGGCTGCGTTCCAATAAAACTTTATTTACAAAAACACAGGGGCAGGTCAGATTCAGCCCACAGGCCATAGTTCCCTGAGCCCTGCTCTAGAATATTCTCTTCAGCCTCAACATCTCCAGCTTTGACCACTGCTTACTAGGTGTGGCTTTGATTGTCTTCCCCATGTTGGTAACTGTTTTCTGGCTGCCTGTTTGTCCATCTCTCCTAAAACGGGGTCGCTAGAGCAAGACGCATCGCTCTGCAAACGCGACAATGTAGCACTGTCTTGTGCTACATCTTGAGCAGGAGAAAGACAGCGAGATTGACCAGCCCCCTCGGAAACTCCGACCTCTTGAAAACTCAGTGAGACTGCTCCGTGAAGGAGGTAAACTGTCAATCCCCAGGCTGGGAGGAAAGAAACCGGAAGCGTGATCTGTCCAGCTTGAGCTGAATATTTGAAGCCCGGAGATCTCTGACTTTTCTAATAGAAATCAGAAGGGGAGACTTGTCCACAGAAAATAACTTCTATCCACAGGTGAGGGCCCAGCAGATAATCCTGTGAGCTCAACTTCCTGAGAACTGAGACGAGGGGAAAAGGTGGTGTTGGGAGAGCCAAAAGGTCCAGAATCAAGGCTGTGACTGGGCTGGGAGAGGGGGCAGAAGAGTATTCAACTGCCCGGCATGACTGATGAGAAGTCTTTGATGGAATCAGCAGTGCAGGACAGAAACTGAAGACTTCTTGTTCCCCTCGTAGTCAAAAGTTTTTGCTTAGACTGGATGGGGGAAGAGAAGGCAAGTATGTTGCACCAAGTGTGGAAGGAGAATTTTGGAGAAGGTCTCAGAAGAAAGAGTGATGTGTGGGGGTTCATTGGGAGTCTCCAGAGGCCGAGCCCCCGCTTGGCATAAGGCAGGGGTGGGGGAGGGGGATGGCGTTCGATCAGGTCTTCGCGTGTCCAGCAAATCACCTTTGAGAAGTTGGCTCTTCCCAGCCTGGTCCTGACGCTCTGCTCTCTCTGGACTTGCTCGTGAGGTGGGCCCGTCCATTTCCGTAGGTTTAGCTGCCGCTCCAGGGCTGACGACTCCCAATGTCCGTCTCTGCCTCGACTTCTCCTCTGAACACCAGACTTACACATCCAACGTTTTTCTTGATTTTTCCACGGGTCAACAAAGTTGACATCTCAAGCTTAACATGTCCAAAGCCACCACAGCCAAACTCTTGCTTTTCATCCTCCTCCTTCTCTGTGCCCCATCTGTGCCTCCCCCATTCCTTAAGTGGCACCACTGTCTACCCAGCTGTTCAAGGCAGTAAGCCAGGGTGGTGTTCTCTTTCAGCAAATCCTGTGATTCTGAACTTTGTCTCAAGTTATCCATTCTCTCCATCTTTACTATCACCATCTTAGCCCAGGGCACCGCCGTATCTCAGCTGGGCTCTGCCAGCAGCCTCCTGACTGGTCTTCTGCCCCTGGCAGCTAGAGTGGTCTTAGGCTCTCTGCTTTGAATTCCCATTGCACGGAGAATAAAATCAAGACCTTGAGTCCCCCTCCTGCTCCTGCCCGCCTCTCCTCCTCCCTCCTGCCTCCCTCCCTTTTGCCTGCTCTGCTTCAGTCTCCCAGGCCTCCTTTTGCCTCTTTGAACCCCACCTCAGGGACCTGTTGTTCCCAGGAATGACTTTCCTCTGCTCCTCCCCAAACCATCCTCTTATCATCCTTTAAGTCTTAGCTAAATGTCGTCTTCACTCCACAGGGGTCTTTCCCGACCCCCTTTCTCAAGTGGCCTCCATCTTATTCTCCACTTTGGCCTCTTGCTACTCCCTTCATGGATCTGGTTATTTTTTGTTTGTCTCCTGCAACAGCCCATAAGCTCCTCCAGGGCAGGGCCACACCCACCTTGTTCATCACTGAACGGCCAGCACTCAGCACAGCACCTGACATGTGATAGTCGCTCAACAAATAAATCCAGAGTGAACAGAGAAATGAATGGAGAGTTACTCCTCTGAAATACAATGAGCTTAAACACTGTTTTTCATCCTCAGACAGTATGTGCAATTAGGCAACCAATAAACAATGATGGTGATAACATCTGTGTCTTGCCTGCTGCCCATCACCAATCATTAAATTTGTCAGTTGTGCCTGTTCTGACAGTTCTGTTGTCAACCAAATGATTTGTCTCTTTTAACTTACGGCTGTTGGTTTAGTTAGCCTGACAAAGTGGCAGATTATATTGGTATTCGCGCTTCTATTTACAATGTCATTAACTTTAAAAATGCCTTTGCTTTGGGTAGGGCGCCTTACTTAGGGCAATGTATTAGTCAGGATGGTTGGAGTTATGCTGTTGTAACAACAATCCCCAAATCTCGATGGCTCAACACAGCAAGGTTTATTCTTGGTCACGTTACATGTCCAACGTGTGTCTGGGCGTTTTGGGGGTGGTTGATCCATTCTGGTCACTCAGGGATCCAGGCTGGCGAAGGCTCCATCTGTATATGTTTCTTTGATCACCATCACAGGGGAAGGGAGCGTGGGGAGTCACCGTCTCTTAACTCTTCCACCCGGAGGGGACACAAGTTACTTTTGCTCATGGTTCATTGAGACAAAGTAGATCACCTGGTCACGCCCAACTTCCATATGCCCGGAAGGAGGACCGAAATATCCGTGAACAGCCTCACTGGCTACTCCACCAATTACCCAGAAGGCGTCCTTTAAATGTACTTACTTATTTGTGATTCCCCTCCAAGTTCTGAAGTGAGTTGTAATCCATTAACCTCCAGAAGACATGTGCATTTCCAAGCTATTTTTGGGCACCGTTTGGTTTCAGAATGTCTGACTTAAGACTTTTGTTAGAGGACAGTGTAGCGTGATGGTTAAAACCGGGACCCAGATGTTCGTTTGACTGGGTTCAAGTGCTGTGTCTACTGCTTTCTGGCTGTGTGATCCTAGCGAGTTTCTTTACCTTTTCATGCATCAGTTTCCTCATCAATAAAATGGAGATGATGATGATAAGAATAATAATAATAATTAATAATAATAATAATAATATCATCTTTCTCCATGGGGATAGCCCAGTGCTCGAAACATATAGGCTCAAAAATACTATTTATTATTTTTATTAATTTTGGAGGCTAGTTACTAAATTTTGTCAAAATCAGGAGTTCAGGGGCTTTCAACACTTGGTTGGGATCTCTCTCTGAAGAGACAGGTTTCTGTAGAGCCAGGCTGGAGGAGAGGGGAAAATTTAGTGGGTGTTTTAAAGATTGTGGACTTTAGCTGAACAGACTCGGGGCCGAGTTCTGGCCCAGATGGCGAGGCAGGCTTTGCTGAGTTCCATCGCTTCTCTGGGCTTCAGCCTCACCCGGAACAAATGGAGTTAATAGCATCCATCTTTCAGGGCTGAGGTAACGATGATCAAGCAAGTCAGAGGCGATGGTCAGAAGTGTTAATTTGCTTCTGTATTAATTTTCTATTGATGTGTAACAAATTGCCACACGTTTAGCAGCTTAAGATGACACCTGTCTATTAGCTCGCGTTTCCTTGGGTCAAGAGTCTGGGTCTCCCAAGGCTGCAGTCAAGGTGTTGGTTGGGGTTGGGGTGTCACCTGAGGCTCAGGGTCCTCACCCAAACTTATTCAGTTTGTTAGCCAAATTCAGTTTCTTATGGTTGTTGGACGGAGGCCCTCAGCTCACAGGGGCTGTCCCTCTCCATAGGCAGCCCACAGCGTGTCTGTGTGCTTCTCCTTGGAGGCCAAGGGGTGACTCTCTCTGAAACTTCACCTTTTTTAAAGGGCTCACCTGATTAGGTCAGGCCCACCCAGGATGATCTCCATTTTGATGAACTCCAAGTCAACTCATTAGGGACCTTAATCACGTTGGAAAATCCCTTCCCCTTTGCCATGTAACCTAATCAAAGAGTCTGCCCACACTCAAGGAGAGGGGATTATACTGGGTATGGGCACCAGGGGGTGAAAATCTTGGGGGGCCATCTTAAAGTCCTGCTAACCACAACTTCTTTCCTCCAAAAAGAGCAGATGTGGGGAGTGGGGGATTATCACAGATGAACACAAAGGTCGAGAGAGCCTGGTGGTGAGCTAGGATGGAAGCGGCTGAGAGGTAGGGGTGACAAATTTTGTCATTTTGTGCTTCTCTTGGGCCCGTACCTTCCCAACCAGCCAAGACCAAGGTAGGACCAACCTGTTCAGATTCCTTTTCTTTCTTCCTCCTGAGGCAGTGCCTGCAACCCCCCAGCCCTGCCCCTCCCAACCTGAGACCCACCATCCGGGGGTTGGAACCACCAGGTGCTGTGATCAGAGATGCAGGTAAGCAATAGGTGGGATCACAGGAATGGAGGAATACCCTCGACACTTCTTCCCGATGGCTTTGCAGACCGCAGGTGAAGGAAAACAGACCTCAGATGAAATAAAACCCAGAGAGAAAATGAATTTCAAGCGGTGATTTTTTTTTTGGAATCCGCCAGATGTCAGAGGCTCTTGGAACAAAATGGTTGCTGTCTCAGTTCCACAGAAGGAGGCCTGGAGAGGCTGGTGCGATGTGCCGAGAACCGATTACCAACCACCTGTGAGGGAAGAATCTCTTGTTACCCACAGGGCCGTGAGGTGCACTTGCCAACAAGAAAGAGGGAAGTCAAGGTTGGCCAGAGACAGAAAGCCACTCCCCCTGAGGTCTCTGCAAAGCCTTGAGGGTAACAAGGTCGTTCCCAGGGAGCAAGCTAAGAAGGTCACTCTGAGACCCCTTGCAAAGGGCCTGGGATGGATGCCCACCGCTCCCCTAATGGGACCGCAGTGGGAGAAATACCCAGAGAGGTCTTGAGCGGGTCCCACGGCCCCCTTGCCTCCTTCCACAGAGGCAGCTCCATTCCCCGCTTTGAAATGCCTCTCAGGACTTGTCAACAGCAGCCCTGGAGGACGGACAGAAATCGCTTGCTTGTACATCACTGCCAGGCAAGATGGAGAAGGACCCTCTCCCGTCAACAGAAAAGGTGGCATGATAGAGTAAGACGGAGCATCAGTTTGGATTATGAAGGATTCCTAGAGTCGACATAATTCCAGACGGGGCGGGAGAGTGCCAGCCAGCCTGGGTTTGGAGTGACATTGATGAAGCTGGCGGTGCTCAATGGGATAAAGATTAGGAGGAGCCTTTGTTCTCTCCGGTGCTAAATGGGCTGCCTGCGCAATGAACTAAGATTCAGAGTCGGTAAACAATTGCACAAGACCACGAGGCGTCAAGCGTTGTTGATAAATGTTAATGAGACGGGAGCCAGTGCTGAGATTGGGCGGTATCGATTAAGAGAGGAAATAAAATGAGCTGAGGGGTTCTTGGAGATCTAAGGCGATGGCTGCATTTTGTCTGAAGCATCTCTTGCCTCAGTGTACGTCCTCATAAATCTCCATCGTGCCGTGTGCTGTTGTCTCCTCCCCTTCTTCCCTAGTCTTGCCTTGCCATTCATTCTGTTGCTCATTCATTCATTCAGTTGACAAACATTTGAGTGCCTGCTATACACCCACACAGTGCTGGCTGCTGGAGTCAAAATGGTGGACAAATAGACACTCCTGTTTCCCTCTTGGAGTTTACGTACAGTGTAGGAGAGATGCTTTGAAAGGCAGTTTCAAGCTATGGGGTATAACTTGGCAAAAGATGAGGCCCCTTTAATGAGGCACTGGATGCAGGATAGGCTTCCCTGGTGAAGTGGTGGTTGGGCTGAGACTGAAGGATAAGTAGGAATGAGAGGAAGGATGCTAAAAAGCACCCCTGGGAAGGCATGGCGGGACAGAGCAGAGTTTCCAAGGGTTGTGGTGTGGGCACCTGGGATGGGCGGGGACAAGGGTAAGCAATGAGGCTGGAGGTGAGTGTGGTTAGTGGTGTAGCGGGTTACACTGTGTCCCCTCGAAAGATGTGTCCAAGTCCTGTCCGTGGTACCTGTGAATGTGACCTGATCTGGAAATGGGGTCTTTGCAGATGCAGTCAGGTTAAGATGAGGTCATATTGCATTGGGTGGGTGGGTGGGTGGGGGCAGGTAATCCAAGGACTGGTGTCTTCACAAGACAAAGAAGACGGAGATTTCGATACGGAGACACAGAGGAGACCCAGGGAGAAGGCCGTGTGCGGTGGAGGCGCAGCTGGGAGTGATGCAGCTATGAGCCAAGGAATGCAAACACTGCCGGAGCTCCCGCAGCTGGAAGAGGCAGGAAGGAATCGCCCCCAGAGCCTTCGGAGGGAGCCTGGCCATGCGGGCACCTTGATTTTGGACTTCTGCCTCCAGAACTGTGGGACGATACATCTCTATGGTCTTCAGCCAACTGGTCTGTGGTACTTTGTTACAGCAGCCATAGGACACTAACACTGAGGGGTAGACCATGTGGCTGCTCCCTCAGCTACAGAGAGCTGTGTAAACACCAGAAATGGGTGATAACCCGGGTGGCCCACTCAGTTGCCGACAGGGGCCGGATGGGGGCCGGCGCGATCAGAGGCCCCGTCTAGAGGAACAGTCACCTCTCAGCTTCTGCTCACTGTGTCCGTATTCTGATTTTTTAGTAGAAATTAGAAACCAGATTTAAAAAAAAATTGTAGAAAATCCTCATTTTTGAATATTGGCCTCTGATTAATAAAAATTTAAGAGCACCGTGCAGGCAAACCAAACCAGTCTGCAGCCCTCAATTGGAATGTGGTCTGACCCTCAGAGACCTCAGGAGAGAAGTTTAAAAGGATGGATGTGAAATCAGTGATGTAAATTGCCAAACACAATTACGTTTGTTTGGGGACCGTACGAAAAGGACCAATTTCCCGTTAATACTGAAAAACATGTATACTGAAGAAAAGCTCTGAGGGCTGTCTCTAGGGAGCCCTGGAATGACCGTCACGGAGAGAGCCGAGGTCCAATTTCTCCACCCCCACACTTTCTGAGGCAAGTGCCCCTACACGTGCAAAGGATGTCAGCTTCTGTCCTGAGGACCGTGGGGACCTCAGACTTTAATGTGTGCATACGGGTCGCGTAAAGTTCTTACTAAAATGCAGATTCTGATTCAGAGGTGGGGTCTGAGGTTGTGCATTTCTGACAAGCTCCTGAGTTGGTGCCGTTGCCAACGCCGCTGGCCCCAGACCCTCACTTGGAGCAATAAAGTTTTCAAAGTACCACTGTGCACATGGGAGGAGGAATTCCCCAGCTCTGACGGTCATTGAACCCTACCTGTCTGGGGATGGATGGAGAGGGGGAAAACGCACTACCTTTGCCTTTAGGAGCAAGGACTAGGGAGCATTGCCCAAGCTGACAGGTTTTGGCGAGGTTCCTTGCTGCCTTTGGCTCAGTAGATGTAGCAGGAAAAGGGCAAGTCTGATAGAGAGGCCACCAGGCATTTGGGGAGCCAGCTGCCCTCCCCAGACCAAATTCCAGATTCCCCTTCGGCCTGCTGGAACCCTGCCGTCTCTCCTCCTCACCCCAGCCTGCGGCGTCTGCCCTCTCTCCTCATGCAAACATTTTTCTTTGCACTCCTGGAAAAATTGGACTCATAAATTGAAGCCGCCTTTAGGCAGTTTAACTTGCCTGGCCAGCACTTACTCAGCAGATAACCACCAGCCTCATTAACCTTGGCTTGTTCTCAAGAGGTTTTTTTTTTTTTTTTTTAGGGGGAGGTGGTGCTGGTGGTGGAGCTTATGCATTATTCTTTGATAATTTCTGGAGAACGTTGGGAGCAGAGTCATTTATTTTGTTGAGTAAACATGGCTAGTGTTCCAAGCCCCACTGATGGTGTTATTGATGTGTGCGTGGACGTGTATTGTGTGAGCGTCTGCACGCACACACTCGTGTTAAATGCCGAATAGTGGCCTGTCCCCAAAGGTGTCTCTTACCCACCGGTGTTGCCAGGAGACCTGGAAAACCAACGCCTCGGATTCTATTAGCGCTGTGTTTCTCAGAACACGGTCCTTTGCCCGCTTGTATCAAATCACCCGGAGAAGTTGCTAAAATGCAGATTCCTGGGCCCCACCAGGGACCTGCTGTGTCAGAGTCTCTGGTGCTGGAGCCCAGGAGGCTGCATTTTTGTCAACTTTCCCTGGTGACCCCGATGCGTAGGAATCTGTGGACTCGCTGCTGTAGATGAGCCTCAGAGGCTGTCTCTGCATGGCCCCTAGGTCATTACCCCGATCGTTGGTGGTTGTCTTGTTCGTACGATGTACTTGTATGGCATATTACAAAGTACGTGTGTTTCTCAGGGACCACGGAGCTGACTTTTTAAATGATCAGCCCAGCATAGTGGCATTTGCTGCTTGCCTTCATGGCCTCATGTCCTGTCAACGGCTCTGATCATCTTCTGGAGGCACTTGCTTCCCCGACTCCCCAGAGGCCCTACAGCGGGTGGGTGGCGGGGTCAGGACTCCACCCCAGGCAGCCTGGCTCTCCTATCCACGGTAGCATGTGGCTTTAGCAGCTGCTGCAGGGTCCCCACTTCATTTCTCAGCATGCACTCTCCTTTGTACATGCACCCGTGAGCATGAGCTTGCTCAAACAGTGCGTGCGGTAGACCAGAGATGGAGTGAGAAGTCACCGCGCCGGGAGCGGTCCTGAGCCAACCACAGCGGCATGGGTGCCTAAGCCCCCGGCTTCCTTCCCCTTCCGGAGGGAAGCTTCTGAGACACACAGCATGAAGTTTCTCTGAGTTTCTTAGTGGCATTGAGCCCCGTTTGCCCACGGCAGGGGCCTGCTCATCACACCTCAGTATTGGCCTTTTCTTGTCACTGTCTATCATCCCCACTCCCCTATCTTCTTAGGATCGCCTCCCAAATCAATGACCTGTGCCCAAATCCTCATGTCGGCTGGGGGTCTGCTTCTGGGGCCTCATGCGCTTAAACTGCCTTAAACGTAGCCTCCTGTTTCATCTTCACGTCAGCCTTGCCCAGCAGGAACCATCATCAGCTCCATTTCATAGATGAGGAAGTGAGGCTCGAGAATTGAAGCCGCTTGGCCAAGCGTAGTTTCTGAGCCGGGACTGGAACCTGGGTCTGCTGGCAGCAGTGCCCAAGCTCTCGTACTTTGAACTTCGGGGTTTGTGGGTAAGTGGTGGGCGGCCGGTGGCGTGTGTTGGAGTTGGACTACCTTCCCGTCTTCTCTTGCGCGTCCCTCATTCTAGCTGAGAGGAGCATTCACGGTGCACCTCTTTAATAACATGGGTAGAGAAGGCGAGGACCCCAATCTCAGGCGTGGCTGCCATACTCGCTGCTGAGCCAGCGCGCCCACCTCAGGCCTGGCTTGCTTGTGGTCCGGCCTTTCGACAGCGGCTCAGGATGAACTCCGCAAAGTGAGCCCAGGTCAAGACACATCCTTTCTGGAGTTCTCCCTGCTTCCCACGGCCCTGGGCCTCAGCCGACCCGCCCGTGAGCCGACCCCTGGGTCGCCCCAGCAACATGCGTCTTTCAAAAAGGGCTTTTCCTGGTGGGAAGGCCTTGCAGGGTTTCTGTGCTGGTCGATTTCAAGTCTGTGATCTTGTTCGCGGCTGTCTCAGCTGTTCCCAAGGTCTGCCTTCCTGTTATAACTTTACACTCAGGCCCACAGGCTATTCTGCCAAGAGTAGACTTTCTATTTTAGAAGAAGAATAATAAACTGCTCTGGAATGGTAATCAACTTCCAGAGCCTCCTTAGGCCCAGCGTCTGCCTTGTTCATCCGGGGAATTCAGGGAGTTCTCAGGCTCCACAGATACGAGGAAATAAAGACGGACGCCCGCCTGGCAGAGATCTATGGAGTGATTGCTGGTGCCGAGTAATCACAGACACAAGAAGGGCTGTCGTGGAAAAGAAGTGTTGATATGACAGGATAACAGTGCGCCAGGTTTTATAACCATTATTTGGTTTGTTGCATAGATTATTATAGAATTTATAGATTTTATAATTCAATCATTGTAGATCTTATAATTATCTGTAATAATAATTATAGGTTATTCTCCATACTTATATTTATATAAACACGCACACACGCAAATAAATATTCTTTTTCAACGTGGTGTTTCTTTTACTTTAGAATATCTCACAGACTTCTTTCCAAGACAGTGCATAAAGACTGCCTCATTTTAAAAAACTCTTTATGATAGAAATTTTCACACGTATGCAAAAGTAGGAGAGAATAGTAAAATGAATCCCCCTCAACCCTGTTTCAAGAATTATCAACTCCTGGCCAAATGTATTTCATCTAGATGCCCACTCCCCCATTCACTTTCCCATTTCCCATATTATTTTGAAGAAAATCTTAAACATTGTATCACTGCATTTATAAATATCTCGGTAGACCCCGTTCCTTTTTAAATGCTGTGTAATATTCCACTGATAAATATGCAATAACTTATTTATTCTGTCTCCTATTGATGGTCATTTCAGCTGTGTTTAATCTAGGTAAAGACACATTTTCTAGATGTAAATGTGGGATTAAATGAAAGTTTTTTTCCTCCTCTCACGGGACTCTTATACTGAGGATGCAGACTCTAGACTTGAGTGAAACAGAAGCGTGTTTCATTGCTGCCTCCTGCCTCTTCCAGACCCAGCGAGGAGGAAGGAACACGTCTCTGAGCCAGGCAGTGAGGGATGAGGTTTGCTGGCCGGGGGCTGGGGCCGGGGTGGTCATCCCCCCAGCCTGAGAGGCCCCAGGAAGAGTGTGAGTCGGGCCATCTGGCCAGAGAAGCACAGCGGCTTCACTGGTGGGTCCCAGCAGAACACAGAACAGACTCGAGTCAACGCTGTGGTTTCCTGGGGCTGCCACAGCAAATCACCATGCACTGGGAGGCCCAAGAGAACAGAAACGGATTCTCTCACACTCTGGCAGCCGGAAGTCTGAGATCAAGGTGTCTGCAGGGCCGTGCTGCTGCCTCCTAAGGCTCTAGGGAGGGTCCTTTCTTGCTTCTTCTGGCTTCCGGTGCTCCTTGGTTTGTGGCTGCGTCACCCCAATCTCTGCCTCTGTCTTCACACGGCCTTTCCCCCTGCGTATCCATGTGTCCTTTTCTGTCACTGGATTTAAGACCCACCCTAATGATCTCATCTCAATTCTTACCTTAATTACATCTGCAAAGACTCTATTTCCAAATAAGGTCATATTCTGGGGTTTGGGGTGGACATGACTTTTGGGGGATACTGTTCAACCCACCACAGGAGGTGTTCTGGTACTTCCAGTTGCCCTGTGCAAAAGCCAAGACTTCTGAGGCTCAGTGGATGTTGCTGTGACAGCCAGGCAGTCACAGGTAAGGCCATGGAGCAGTTAGGGAGAATTCACCTGTAAGCAACCAAGAACCCAGGTTTTGGCAGGTGAGTGGGAAGATCCATAAAAAGCCTGGTGGTTGGTGTTTCTGGGGATGGCTCAGCAGCTCTGTATCAGGGCTCTGGGTTGAGGATTCCACAATTCTCTTGGCTTTTCCCGCATGGTTGCAACATGGCTGCTGTGGCTCAAGCAGGAAATCTTGGCACAGCTCCATCCCAAGGTGTGAAATATGAGTGAGTAAGGGGGCACTGGGGATGGCCAGGGTTGTATGTGTGTGTCTAAGAGAGAGAGAAGGAGAAGGGAGGGTAGGGGAGGAAAGGAGAGGAGGCAGATTGGTTTTTCTATGAAGGAGGAGGTATCTTTCCCAGGAGACCTCCCTTTACATCTCATTGGTCGAGACTGGGTCACACAGCAACCCCTAGCTGCAAGGGAGGCTGGGAAAGTAAGCACCTCCTTTGTTCAGTTTCTGTAGATGGATGCAAGAGAGAAAGAGAGCTGAGGAGGGGCCTCTACCTCTGAACAAACAACCCTCCAACTCTCCTAAATAAGGACCCGCTAATCCTTTATGCTCTTCCATTTCACCGCAGTCAGTCTCTCCCGCTGCAACAAGTCACATCCTCTTGTTTATCACTCAAGACCCACATGTGTCAACTTGTGTCAGGGACTGTCTCGATATGAGGCTGCTTTTGTTTGGAAGGCTCATGCCCCAAGAGGGAGACTTTCTGGAGAAACCCTATTAAATCAGTAGCTTTGTCCCCTTCCCCCCGATTAGGATGATGCTGAAATGGACACCCTCGTCCATAAATATTTGAACGTCCACGACTGTATTTCGGTAGGTAACATTTCCAGATGCAGGATTGCTGTGTTTGAATACCCTGTTTGTTCTTTTTGGGAGCTTTCTCCAGGGCTGGGTGAAGATCCTACTTGCTAATCTTCCAGCTGACAGTAGCCCATAGTTTTCCGGGGAAATCGAGCAGGAATATGTGTTTCTTTTGCTTCCCCCTCGCATCCATTATCTCGGCCTGCCATGCCTTCCTTGTTTTGGCAGCAAGGTTCTCTGATGACTCTGGAGCTGTGGCATACATTATTCATACATCTTTTTATATCACCCATGGTGGCACCAGCTGGGGACAGCAAATACTACAAACATGGCACCAATAAAAAAGAATGTGTAATCAGTCTTTAAAAATTCCTTCTTGTCTGCCAAGGGTGGCACGTAAGGGTGGAAAGTGAGCAGCTGGCTGGTCCTGCTGATTTCGAGGCGGCTTCACTCCGAAAATGATGGGCTGCTTCATCAGTCTCTCCCCGACCTCTGGGAGAGGCAGATCCCAGGAGTTCTGGCAGATTTATGGGGAGGGAACACACGTCTGATGCCATAAGTGAGGGGTGTGGGGTCCAGGACTCATCAAACAGGGTTTGCACTCACCCACGAAATTCTTCTCAGGAGGGTCATCCATTTGGGAAAGGAGAGAGAGTGCTGACTAATTTTGTGTGCTTCTAAGCTATGCCTTGGAGCTGGGGATCCACACAAAAACTGGTACATGAATGTTCATAGCAACACTATTCATAATAGCCAAAAAGTGGAAACACCCCAGAATGTCCATCGATTATGCATGGTAATTGTTCCACCACTTTGTGAATATACCAAAACCCACGGAACCGTACCTTTTAAAAGGTGAATATTATGATACATGAGTTACATCTTAATAATAATAAAAAACTTTCATCTGTGATGACACAAGGAGCATTGTCATGGCCAAAATGAACCCAGGCTGCTGTCTACATCTGGGGCTCAACCTGGATCCCATCGTGTCCAGACCCTCCCCCATCCAAGTGGGTTATGTCCATGTCATGCCTAAGAAATCCCAAATTGCTAGTTTTGGGTGCTTTGGAGGGGAAACATACGTTGATCCAGGAGACAGTGTCGCAGCGGGGTTGAATCACTGATGGAATCTCTGCTCTGTCACTCATCAGCTGTGCCTCAGTTTCCCCATCTGGCTAATGCAGTTGATACTAACAGTGATGTCGTAGGGTTGCTGAGGGGAATAAATGAGTTAATGCATGTGATATGTTTTAAAGCATGTCTGGGTGGTGGCAAGTGCTCAAAAAATGCTTTCCTGTCTCTTTCTGAGTTGACAGGGACCTCAGTCTGGACTCTGGCTTGTCATACGTGAGCTTGGTCATGTCCGAGCGATCAGTGGTAAGATCAGGCTGATGCTGTGGTCCAGGTACAAAGACAGGGAAGAGCAAACCCCTAGGGACTGATGACACCAGAACAGCCTTTGTTCCTTGCACATCATCTATTTCCAATTCTCCACAGCCCCGATTTTGAGCAAGACGTAAGTAAAGCTTAAAAAGAGCTGATGTTACAGGGGCCACATAGTAATCACGGCAAGTTTTAATATTCAAATTAGAATTTGAGTGAACTTAGATAATCAAAAACTTTTGAATTCAACTCCCCATTCTCTGCTAGGTCTCCTCAAGGCTGAATAGCTTTGAAATGGCCATAAATTTGCATAATGGCTTCCATAAAGCTAATCACTTTAGGTCTGGAAGC
This sequence comes from Equus quagga, assembly GCF_021613505.1. Lineage (NCBI taxonomy): Eukaryota > Metazoa > Chordata > Mammalia > Perissodactyla > Equidae > Equus > Equus quagga. Next base: position 4,487,034 of record NC_060273.1, read on the forward strand.
ATTTTTGCCTGGGGCTATTACAGTCTTCCGCTGTTCCCCTAGCTGAGATATAAAATCAGAGGAATTGAGGCTCTTTTAGGCGGAGCAAGGGGTGTTGAAGAGTCTAGCAGCGGTCTTCTTGGAGCATCGAAGGACAGACCAGGCTCCAGGACCAGATGGCATGGGAGCTTGTTTTCTGTCATTTTGGGGTATGTTGGGGAGGGAGTGGAATCCGGAGGAGACTGGAGAAGGTCTGTAATACGAGTTTATACATTATTTGGGGGAAATTTCCTCTGTGAGTCAATCTCGAAAGGGGCCACTGGTCGACTCCCTTTGAGTTGGTGAATGCCAGGTGGCCAATGAAACTGGTAATTTTGTGTTGATCTGTCCTTCCCAGGGACCCAAGTTCTCTCAGGGGCCCCAACCACTGGGAAGTGACCCCTCCATTTCCATGCTTTCTGAGTTTATACATTTTAAGTAATCTGATCTTTGAAAATCTGTATGTCAAAGTCACAGAGGGAGATTTACTTTAATGGAAATTTTATTGTTTTTATGAGCCAATACATTCCACTGATACAAAACTCGAAAGGTACAAGGGGATTGCTGTAGACTGAATGTTTGTGCCCTCTCGTCTCAATTCACATGTTGAAACCTAACCCCCAGTGTGGTGGTATTAGCAAGGGGAGCCTTCAGGACGTGATTAGGTCATGAGGGTGGAGCCTTGTGAATGGCATGAGTGCTCTTATGAAAGAGACCCCAGGGGGCTCCCTTGTCCCTTCTGCCATGTGAGGACACAGTGAGAAGACGGCCATCTATGAACCAGGAGACACCAAATCTGCCATCCCCTTCGTCTGGACTTCCAGCCTCCAGAGCTGTGAGAAATAAACTTCTGCTGTTTATCAGCACCCAGCCTGTGCTATTCTGTTAAAGCAGCCCGAATGGACTAAGAGGTGACGTCGAAAAGTCACCTTTCCATCCTTTCCCCTTTGCCACCAGTTCTCCCCAAAGGCAACCTGTGTCATCAGTTTCTCGTCTCCTTCCGCAAAGTCTGGCTATATCTATGTGTATATCTATACCCACTCATCTTCTATAAAGCATAGTTTACTATAAACACTGTTTTGCACCTTGCTTTTTCCATTTAAATTTTGTATTGGTTTCCTATTGCTGCTATAACAAATTACCACAAATTTAGTGCTTAAAACAGCACTAATTTACTTTTGTACAGTCTGGAGGCCAGACATCCCAACTGGGTCTCATTGGGCTAAAATCAAGTTTTTCTCTGCCCTTTTCCAGCCTCTAGAGGCTGCCTGCATTCCTCGGTTCATGGCCCCTTCCTCCGTCTTCAAAGCCAGCAGTGTAACATCTTCAAATCCCTCTCTGACTCTGACCTCCTTGCTCCCTATCATCAGGGCCCTTGTGACTGCCTTGGACTCACCTGAATAATTCAGAATAATCTCCCACTCTCATAATCCTTAACTTAATCACACCTGCAAAGTCCCCTTGGCCATGTAAGGTAACATATTCTCAGGTTCCAGGGATAAGAACGTGGACTGCTTTGGGGGGCCATTGTTCTGCACATCACAATTTATCTTGGAGATTGTCCCATGTCAGGGCACAGAATGATCTTTTCTTTTTATTGGCTAGATACTATTCCCTTGTTTGGCTGTGCTGTAATTAACCAATCCCCTCTCGATGAGCACTTAGCTTGTTTCCAGCCTCTTGCTCTTACAACCAGTGCTGTAAGGAGTAACACTTCATTTGGTACCTTTGCAAGCATATCTGATGAATTTCAAGAAGTGGAATTGCTGCATCAAAGGGTATGTATGTCTATAATTTTACTAGATATTACCCAATTGCTCTAAGGATGGTTAAAAATTTATTACAGAAAATTTCAAATACATAAAAAGTAGAAAGACTAGTTTAGTGCATGCTGTGTACCCATCACACAATTCAACGATGACAATTACCAACTCATGGCCAGGCTTGTTTCATCCTCATCCCCGTGGGATGCCCCCGAGGGCCTCATTTATTTAGAAGCAAAACCCAGGCTCCTATATTCCAAAGGAGAGATTTAAAGGTTGGAAACATGGCAACATCTGGTAATGAGATTCTTTGTGGCAGGACTGAACCAAGAGGAGAATCCTTCACACATGTCACACTTGGAACACCTGTGTTCCTAAGAAAGTGACCATCTACCTGGGAGAGTCCAGGTGTCTGCCATGGGCCATCATTATTGCCGTGGTTGTGGAGACAACGTCCTATCCCACCCCAGTCCCGAGGGATGGTTCATTTTCACCCGGAGGATGATCTCAGAAATCAGCATTGCACAGCAGATTTGCGGAGATGATGTTCTGGAAGGCGGAGTGGTTGGGAGCGAGCTGACTCAGTGGGTGCTTCGGCACTCCAGGACTGAGCAGCAACCCCGAAGCTGTAAGAAAGTGCTTTTGGACCCGCCGTATCTGCACATTATCAGCAAGTGAGAGCCCTCTCTGACTACACCAGAACTTTGATGTCTTGCCTTATCAAATTTTCACACCACTTTCCCGAGAGTAATAAAAAAGGATCCAAGTGGGGACGGGCTTTTGGGGAGACTGGCTTTCTGTGGGAAGCAGGGGCGGAGGGTGTGTTTCTCCACCGCTCATATCTTGACAGAGGACATACTCCCTCTCAGTGAATTCGAGGGTGCGGGGATGAGGACAGCGTAACCAGGCCGGTAAGGTCCATGTCACGAGAGCCAGCTCCCCTGTGAGTCTTGCCGGCCTTTTAGGTCATGGGATCGAATGAAAATCCTAGGGAAGCAGGTAAGATGACGCTGTGCCTGATTTCAAGATGGAGGAAAAGAAGGCACAGAAATGTGAAAAGACATTAAAAAAATGCCTCTCGAGATTCACTCTCCGCCTCCCATCCTCGCACTGACTCTCACCAACGAGTCCTGGGCCCTGCCGTTCCAACACTTTCGGAATCCAGCTTCTTCTCCCTGTCTTGGCCCCCACAGCCACCACCCTGCACCAGACCCACCTCTTCTCTCATCTGGGTCACTATAGCACCTTCCCAGCGGCTCTCCTGCTTCCCTCCTTCCTCCTGGAGCAGCCAGGACTCACAACGCCTCAGGTGGCTCCATCTCATTGAGGCAAAGCAAAGTCCCCACCTCCAGCTGCTCCAGCCTTCCTCACCTGCTCCTGGTGCTTCCTGCAGCAGACCAAGCCTCAGGGCACCCGCTCTTGCTGTTCCCTCTACCTGGAATCTTTTCCTCTCAGAGAGCTACAGGGCTTGACCCTGGTCTTCAAAGTCATCTTTAAAGGAAGACTTCCCTGGCCACCCAGCTGAGCTGCAGCTCTGCCCCAACACTCCTTATTTCCTTTTGCTTTCCTTTGCCCTTTAGCACTTTAACTAACTAACTATATGTGTATATTTACATGTAATGTATATATTGTATATGTAATGTCTAAATATATAGTTAAATGCATCATATTACTATATATTAATTAACTACAACTGTATTTGGGACATTCCATACCTGATACATTAAGAACACATGTTAATACGTTGATAGTTGATACATTTTCCTTGTTTATTGTGTGTGTCCCTCAGTTAGACCGTAGGCCCCATGAGCCCCATGATTTTGTCTGTCTTGCTCACTGCTGTATCCTCAGCACCTGAGTCGGTGCCTGGCACACAGCAGGTGCTCAATAACCATTTCTGGAGTGATGACTGGGTCCAGGGCTGGTCAAACAACTCTGATTATAGCACCCATGTCTCGGAGTGGACAGGGCGTCCGTTATCCTGAGAGCCATGACTTAGACATCTTATTTTTGTTCATTTGATTTGATTTTTTTTGAGCGTAGTATCACAGAGTTTAGAGGGATTTTCGTTTCCTTGATTAATACGATTTTCCTGGTTGTTGCACTGGGGGCGTAGCAGCGGCCTCAGCCTTAAACTTTTTGTTTCTGCTCCCACCCCTGCAGCCTGGGCAGCATGGGACGGGTTGGGAAGGGTGGGGGTGGGGTGGGGTGGTGGATTTGTCCACCCCCTGCGTGGCCCTGAGCCAGGTACCGCTATTGTAAAGAAGCTCCCTCAGCAATTCAGCTGGTTCCTAAAAGACCAAAAAAAAAAAAAAAGTGTGAGTGAGTGAATGACCCATGTTAAGTTAGAATGATAGAATCTGCATAGAAACTTTCCAATTCAGGTTGAAATTTGTGACGGACTTCGGTGTTTCCGAGGTGGGGGCGAAAGCGCTAATCGGCTGGGCTTTCCTGGTGCCCAGGATGGATCTGAATGTTCTCAGAGCCCTGAGGTTGATACCAGAGGGGGGCTGCAGGCACCCTCCCCCCAAGTCAGGACGGAGCAAGAGCAGATGGAGGGGTGCCAGGAGCCTCCCTCGGGGTGCTGACACTCAAGGGCAGGTGGGTCGACTCTGGCTTCCCTCAGGGGGGCTGCTGTCCGGCTCCTTCCTGAACCACGTTTTATTTCCCATCATCTTTCAGCCTCGGTCGTAACATCAGCCACAGAGTTCACAAACACGTGTCAAACCAGACACTCTGGAATTAACTCTGCTCTGGAATTTAACTCTCAGCCGGCTGTGGGACTCCCGGGCGCTGGCAGAACCTGCAGGAGGACAGGCGGGGCCGCACGAGCCATCCCCCTGGGAGACGGAGGCCTTCCCAGCTGGGTCTGCATTGAGCTTTTCAGCAGCTTCAAGGTCATTTTGGATGTTGCCTCAGAGGAGGTTTAGGTGTTTCTCTAAGTTTGTTTTTCTTGTAATTGATTACTCTCTTTTAAATTGTGCAATATTTCAAACATACAGAAAAGACCAAAGATGAGGAAATAATTCAACAGACCCCATGAACAACATAATTTTTCGATATTTGCTTCAGACCTTTTTTGGGTTCTTAAGAAATCACCTCACAGATATAGACAAACCACCTTCATGTGTCTCATTTCCCTCCTTCCCAGAGGGAACCACCGTCTGAAGCTCCTTCCTGTGCTCCTGTCCCTGAGCACGCGCCTGTCACACAGGGCTCACCTGCACGGTGGCTCCTGGAAAGGGCCTCGCACGTCCAGGGCACTACCCCAGGGACAAGTTCCTCCTTGGCCCCTTGGCAGACGATAGGACCAATGGCCTGAGGTGCTAAAGAGAGATAAGTATACAGTCCAGTCTCATCATTTGTTTCACACACGTGTGTGCATTATCTGATATCACTTTATTTTCTTTCTGTCAGTTGCAACCTGCTGCCAAAAGTTAAAGTAAAATGGAAGTACTGAGGCGGCTCAGGGACCGACTTTAGTTGCTGTGTGCATGCTCCTCATGGCGAAAGAGCTGCCTGAGCAATCGTTTGCCTCTGTCACTGCACAAGTTCGCGAGTGTGTCCACGCTCACCATACCCCCCTTCACAATAACGCGTGGTTGCTCCTTTTGTGGCTGTGTTGTGGCATAATTCAGCTGTGTTTGGGTCTCCAGAAGAGAGAGGAATATTCTTATCAATTACAGGTTGCAATCAAGGTAGGGGTGGAATGACTAACCTCTGCCTCCTGGACTAACGATGGGAGCAGAAGCCAAGTAGCTGAACGAATGCATGTGTATATGTGGTTTTATTGTCATTCGGTTATAAATATTGAGTAATTTCTTTTGTGATTTTCCCTTTAACTAATGGATTATTCAGAAGGATATTTTTAATTTTCCAAATGTATGCTTGTGTGTAGCTATCGTTTTGCTGTCAATTTATAATTTTGCTGCAGTATGGTCAGAAAATGTGGTCTGTCCAACACCAATTACGTGGTGGGTTTTGTTGAGACTTCTCCCATGGCCTCATATGAGGTCAGTTTATTTGCAAACGTGTCGTGTATGCTTAAAGGGAATGTGGGTGATCTGTTTTTTAGGAGAGCATTTTGATTTTTTTTTTTGAGGAAGATCAACCCTGAGCTAACACCCACTGCCAATCCTCCTCTTTTTTGCTGAGGAAGATTGGCCCTGAGCTAACATCCATGCCCATCCTCCTCCTATTTTATATGTGGGATACCTGCCACAGCATGGCATGATGAGTGGTGTGTAGGTCTGTGCCCGGGATCTGAACCGGCGAACCCTGGACCGCTGAAGCAGAACATGCAAACTTAACTGCTGCACCACCAGGCTGGCCCTGAGAGTTGCAGTTTTTAAGTATATAGTCAAGGTTAGGAGTGTCATTGAAGCCTAACTCCTTTTCACCTACTAGATCTCTCAGAACCTTATGTGTTAGTGAGGGTAATGCTAGACAATGCTGTTGCGACAAATAAACCCTGAAATCTCTGAGGTTTCACACAAGAACCATTTATTTATCACCCACATCACAGTCTAGCACAGTCAGGGGCTCTCCTTGGCGGCCTTCCCCCAGCAGTGTTGCAGAAATCTTGGAGGTTTCCATCTTGTAAACTATCTTGTAATTCTGCCACCTCAGAATTCTGCCACATGGATGGGAAAGAGAGGAAGCAGGGAGAACCCACGCCTGCTTTTAATTACGTTGGACCAGAAGGGACGTGTGATTTCTTGCATTCCTGTTGGTGGAAATGCAGCCACACAATGCCAACCTAACCACAAGGGAGGCTGGGAAATATAGTCTCCTTGCGTATTCAGGAAGAAGAATGGTTTGGTGAACGCAGGATTGCATCTGGCATGCTGAGAGTATGCCAAACGCTTCTTATCTTGTTGGGGATTTGTCTGTCTTTCCATGTAACTTTCTCAGTTTTTGCTTACATAGTTCCAAGCTATGTTGTTTGGTGTATTCAGCTTGACAATTATTGTATCTTCTTGGCAAAGTAGTCAAGATCCTTGTTAGTATGAATGAAAAGGATTTTATAGATAGATGGGATCGTGAAACAGTAGTGCATTTGAGGGGCTTTGAAGGCCCTCTTACTCCTCCATTGTACAGATAGGAACAACTGAGTCCTAGCGAGGGGAAGTCCTCACTCCCACTGATTAGTGGTAGGGTTGAGCCCAACACTGCTGTAGCTTTGCCTTTCTGCCATCATTTTGTTTTCCCTCTATCTTCACTCTACTGATTTCTTTTTCCATTTCTCCCTACAAACCTCCCAGTGCTAAGTACATAAAGATAGTGATGAATCTGTGCTTCTCAAGAAAGTCCTGTCCAGATTGGGGTTGGGAACAAGAAATCTCAGCAGATAAAAAGCATCAAGTAGGAGCACTTCTGCGAATGGCTCCCAGATTAGTCCTTTTACCTTTTATCTGATTTTTTTTTCATGAAGCAGAGTTGCAGGAAACACACTTAACCCGATACGAAGCACATACTGGAGAAAGGTTCTCTCCATAGCCTTATCTATTACTCTAATGAGCACGCGAAAAGGGAGAGGGGACGCTCTCTCTCCAGCTATTATTACCTCCACTGTAGAGTTGACATACACAAGCTCATTATTGCGTTATGTTTTATTCAACAAAATAACTTTAATGTTGTAGCTTAAATTGAATTCGCTAAAACATCTTCATCTCCAGCATAATGTGCCTCCAGTGTCTTCTTGGTGCCTGCGTTTTCTGCAGAATTATAGTGCTGAAGCTATGGAAATGGCGAAATTATATGCAATCTGCTAAACAATGTGGCTATAACGTGGTAATTGGCCTTCCACATAATTAAAGGAACATTTCCTCATCAGATCTGTTCCATCGGAGACCCGAAGGCTATCGTTGTACAAATCATCCACTTAGGAAAACCTTTATTCCCAGTAGCCCATAAAAATCTGGTTATGCAAACAGATTTGCTTATTCAGTAACATTAATGACTCCTCACAGTTAAAAAATAATCAAGGTGATTGACCCATAATCTGCCTCCTTCGTGACTGAGTGTCATTTTTATTTTGATGGTCGGGAGCTTTTCGACCCTGTGAAAATTATTCACAGCTGGCATCAAGAGCCAGAGAAGGGAATCTCAAAAACCAACAAGCTGTGTATTCCCAGCCCGTTAATCAATAGAAAAGTGCTTCCACAGGATGAGGAGCTCGTCCCCGGCAGAAACGCTCTTACAGACAATGGAATTGGATTCTCATATTTGATGTGACACCCTCTTGAGTCAGATCAGGTTCTCGTTTGATAGACGTTTTCTGGAAAATTGCTTCAGGGTCGGTGCAATCGCTGAGCTCCTGTTTTTTTTTCTTTTTAATTTTTCTTGAAAAAGCAGCATTAGGTGTTTTGAGACCTTCCCAGCAGTTATTTTGAATACCATCTTTAGAGATGGTCCTGAATAACTCACACTGAGGAAACCTGCACTCAGCGTTTTTTTGGGAAGTTGTCTGATGCTGGGTTGGTCTTCATCACAACTCTCTCTACTTCATCTGTCCCCTGGGTTCTTTTCTTATTCCTCTGTCCCTTCCTTGAGGCGATCACCTACTCCCAAGGTCCTTCAATCTTTATTTACATTCCAGAACTCTCTGCTTGACTCTGCTGCGGCATATCCAACAGCCCGTTGGTCATCTCCACTTAGATGTCCATGTTGCACTGACCTCAAGCTTACCCTCCCTCTCCTGATTTCCTCTTCTGCTTGGGTTCATTAGGTCCAACTAACCCCACCATCCCCCAAGCTTCCAAAAAACTTGGATGGCACCCTGCATTCCTTCCTACCCCTCAGTCAAGTTGGCCCGCCCTCTCCTCTCCATCCACGTTCCCTCAGCCTTGGTCCAGCCAACCGCCTTGTCTCACTTGGCTTATTGTAGCCTCTGACTTGGTGTCCTCCCCTCCCACCACTCTTGGCCAGACTTCTCTTGTTATAGCACAAAGAGGATGGTTACTCCTCTGCTTAAAGATATCTACCAGCTCTCTTTGTCCGTGGGATAAACATGGCTGACAAGAACCGTCATGATTTGGCTCCAAATTCTACATTCCTCAGCCCTTACTTGTAAAATTATATGAACTTCTTTCAGCTCCTCAAACACTCTTTCACTTCTCAGTCTTCACCACGCTCACCCCTCTGCTTGGCACAATCTTCCACCATCCTCCTCATTCACCTGGATAACTCTTGTCATCTTCTAGTCTTCAACCTGGGGGTTGTTTGATGGGGAAGTATTTCTGACCAACTGATGCTAGATTAGGGGCCCCCTCTGTGTGCTCCCACTGCCCCGGGCGGTCTCTTTTCATAGCCCTTACCACTCTGAGTTGCAAATGATTGTTTTTATTGTATATTTTCCTCATGCATTGCAAGGCTCATTGGGGAAAGGACCCGTGGTTGTGCACTGCTGTGTTTCCAGCACTTGACATGTGACAAAACTTATGTTACTTCCCACGTGCCTTGAGGTCCATGCTTGGGCTGTGCACACACGTTCAGACACCGGAGAATGTCCAACAGCTCTTCTGAGTTGGATTGAAGAAAATCCAGTCGGTTCTTCGCAGAATATGAAACAGGTTAGCTCAAACCTGAAGTTCTTCCACTTCAGGGTGAATTAGACCCACCGGGGAAGCTTGTTACAAACGTGGACTCCTGGCGCCCACTCTTAAAGAGTCAATGAGTTGCTCCATCTGAAATACATCCAGAATGCAGCCCCTCTTCAGCACCGGACTGGACTGGACCACCGTCGACACCCACCTGGACTGCTGCAGCATCTCCTTGCTGGTCTCCCTGCTTCTGCCCTTGTTCTCCACGGAGTAGCTGGAGTGACCCTTTTAAAACACAAGTCAGGTCATATCAGTCCTCTGTTCAGAACCCTCTGATGCCTCCTGTCTCACTCAGAGTTGAAGCTAAAGCCCCGGCTATAGCCTAAAAGGCCCTCTGTGACCTGGCCCCTGATTGCCTCCTCTTCATTCTCATCTGCCACCACTCTGCCCGTCACTCCCTCTGCTCCAGCCACAATGGCCTTCTCTCTGTCCCATGATTATGCTGGGCCTGCTCCTGCCTCAGGGCCTTTGCACCTGCTGCACTCTGCCTGGAATGCTGTTCCCCAGACATCCACATGGCTCTCTCCGTCTGTCCTCCAGCTGTCTGCTCAAATGTCACCTCTCAGGGAACCTTTCCTAGCCTCCCTATCCTCTCCCTGCTTTGTTTTCTCTTGCTTTCATCTCTAATCCATAAGCAGTTAAAGCATTTATCTTACTTATTTTCCATTCCTCCCACTGGAATGTCAGCTCTACAACAGCAGAAACTTTATCTGTTTTGTTCACTGCTGTATCTCCAGCACCCAAACGGTGCTGGACACATGGTGAGCATCCATAAGTATTTGTTAAACGAAGGGTGAGACCCAGGAAGCTGCATTTTTTTTTTTGTTGTGGTGAAATACACATAACATAAAATCTACCTTCTTAACCATTTGAGAGTGTACAGTTCTGTGGCATTTAGTACATTCACAGCGTTGTGCAGCCACCAGCACTGTCTAGTTCCAGAGCTTTTCTATCACCCCAGAAAGAAACCCTACACTCATTCACAGTCTTTCTCCACTCCGCTTCCCCAGCCCTTGGCAACACTCATCTGCTTTCTGTCCTTACGGCTTTGCCTGTTCTGAACATTTTGTATAAATGGAATCACACAACATGTGACCTTTTGTGTCTCGTTTCTTTCACTCAGCAAAACGTTTTCAAGGTTCATCCATTTATAGCAACCCGCGTTTTTAAGAAGCCCCATCCCCTAGAGATTCTGATGCAAAGGGGTCCGAGCACCTCCTGCCTCCTCTCACCTCTGTCTCTGCCTTACAGGTGCCCTGGGGACAAGACTGCCACCTTAGGTGTCCTGTCATTCTCCTCTGCTTTCACACTGCGGCTCCCTCGAGTCGTGCCTTGATCTGAGTCCTTGGGCCTCTGTCCACGTTGTCTTTGGTGGACGGGCCGCGCTGTTTCTCACGTAGTCTGTGGCTCCATCGCGACTCCTCCTCACTCCGTCGCCCGTTACTCTCTCACCTGCTTGAATTCTCCTCTAAGGCCATCACCTGTATTTCTTCTCTCCCCACCCCCTCCCCCAACACAGGGTGGGTGACCTCTGTCTGCCTCCCACTAGCAGAAGGAGTTCAAGCACCGGCTTTGGGGGAAGAAAGGATCATTTTGAGTCCCGGCCCCACTGCTCACTAGCTGTGTGACCTTTGATTAGTTACTTAACTTCTCGGAGATGTGTTTCTGCTTCTGGAAAGTGGGAATTGCAAGGATGCCCAGCTTGTGGGGCTCCCAGGAGGATGCAAGGAGCTCGTGCTCAGCTCCGGCTCCAGCCCGTGGTAACATTAACCACCAACCCCATTGCTGGACCCAAGTCCATAGCGTTGCTCTTGCTGCAAATCAGTTTCCAAGTTCCCAAGAATCCAAGCGGACTGCGGATCAGGGGTTAGCCTGCAGCTCGGGGAAAAAAAATTTCCTCTCCACACAGAGACTCTAAGATGCTCAACAGAATCCACTCTGAAACCTGTTTTCTCATCTGAGGTCAACGTCACCCAGGGGCTTGTGGGCTGGTGACCATTTAGAGAGCGACGATGCTTTGAGAAGACAGCTGGAGAGCAGTGTCCTTGACGGATGGCACCTCAGAGCACAAATTAACCCTGAAAGAGAAATCGCCCCGTGGGGGAAAATGTGCCCAGTTTAGCAGCCACCCAGGGATGGAGGGCTTTTCCCGCGGGGTCTCCTAGGTCCCTACAGCCGGAAGGTTTTGCTTTGTGAGCTAAGGGGAGCCGTGTTCCTCACTGCACGTTGCCGTCTGCAGCAAATGTTTATTCCTGTTGTATTGATTAGAAGGGCCTAGAGAAGAGGTTTGAAGGGAGTGGGGACAGCGTGAGTTATGGCTCTGTCGGCTGCTCGAGAAGCCGGCCACTCTGCACGGCTGTGCAAGGGGGTTTTTCAAACGTAGCTGGGCCCGCCAGGAGTGACGGTGTGTAAATGTCGCTGCCACAACATCTCGCAGCCTGGTGGGGGCTGTTTGCCGAGCCCAAAGCCAGGACGCTTTTCAGAGGCTTCAATAAGCTTGCCTTCCTACCCCGTCTGCTGAGCTGTCTGTTTGCATCCCCAATCGCATTTAACAACAAAGTTACCCATTGCCCTCCTCTGGTCTCTGCTTCCTACTGCCTCTCTGGCCGGGGCAGGAGGAAATCCTTGACAAAACCAATTTACATGACTGTCTGGAGGACTCTGGCTAGCCTCCGAGGTGTTTGCATTTTTAAATTGGGTACTAGTTATCTCACATGAGTTTCTAATTAGTAGAGCTTCAGGCACTGCAAGGAAATAAAGTGAAAATACATAGATATAGTGGGGGAAGACTCCCCAGGAGGGGCTTTGACTTTTCCTAGCTTATTTGCTGAGTCCAGTGACTTTCTAAGCTCTTAGTTGGGGTTCCCGGGGCCGGGTTGTTGGGGTGGTTATTTTCAAGTCAGGTTTGTAAGTTAGGGCAGCCTGGCGAAGTCAAGCGACACACTGTTTGCTGTGGCAGATTGTATTCTCTGAAGATGGCCACAATAATCTCTCCCATCCTATGGATTCTTCTCGAAGCTTGTCACGCTCCCAAGGAGAGGTGGAACACGAGTCCCTTCCCTTTGAATCTGTTTCCATAAATAGGACGCAGTGGGCAGTGGCTCTCTGTGACTCTAGAGGCTGTGTTATCAAGGGCTGTCCAGCTTCCCCCTGGTTCTCTTTACCTGCTCACTCTTCGAACCCAGCCGGCATGCCCTGAGGAGGCCCAAGCAGCCCGTGGCAAGACCCACGAGGAGAGGAACTGAGGCTTCTGGCCCACAGCCCTGGCTGAGCTCTCAGCAGACACTGGCATTAACTCTCCAGCCGTGGCATGAGCTGCCGTGAGGGTGGTCCCTCCAGCCCCCACTCAAGACACCCCAGCTGACACCGTGAAGAGCAGAAATAAGCCCTTCCTGTGGAGCCCTGCCCAAATCGCAGATCTGTTAGCAGGACAGATGATGTATTTTTTTCTTTTTTGCTGAGGAAGATTAGCTCTGAGCTAACATTTGTGCCAGTCTTCCTCTATTTTGTATGTGGGTCACCTTCACAGCATGGCTGCTGATGAGTGGTATAGGTCTGTGCCTGGGATCTGAACTCAGGCCACCAAAGCGGAGTGTGCCGAACTTAACCACTAGGCCACAGGGCCAGCCCCCAGATGATGTATTTTTCAAGCCAGTAAATTTTGAGGTGATTTGTAATGCAGCAGTAGATAATCAGAGCATCTGTGTTGCATCAATCCCCTGCTCTGTGGGGGCAATTAGGGGGAGTCAGAATGCATCGGTTCTCCATCCTGCTTCATCCAGGTGACTTATAGCAAAGTCCTCACCCTCGTTGTTTCCCAGATTCCTCATCTGTAAAAGATGGACGATAATAACATCTACCTCATGGGTGTCAAGAAGGTTACACGATGATGATTCTGTCCCATGAGTGTGAATTCCTTCACAAATATTCTGGAATGCCTGTGGCATGCCAGCCTGTGACAGGCACTGCAGAGAGAGTGGTGAGAAAAGCAGCCCTGGTCCCTCCCTCCTGGAGCCTACAGTTTGGCGGGGCACAGGGACCTTAAACAAATGAACAACAAGTCAACATATGATGAGCAATTATGACAGATTTTCTGAGGAGGCGACTTTTAGGCTGAGACTTGGATGAGGGTGGGTGTTAGCCAGATGGAAAGCTGAGGGGAAAGCATATGCAAAGGCCCTGAGGTATGAAAGAGAGGACCTGGACCCCAAATTTGGGCCTCATTCAATACTATCTCACTATCAATCACCTTTCTTTGACATCTGTAAGCGCTTCTTCCTGGCAAGCATCTAAATGGTTTCTGGCTCCTTTTTATAGAATTGCACCAATGCCCACTGTTTGAAATATCCTCGGAACTGCTGGCTCTGAAAACAAAACACAATGAACACAATAAAGCGTGCATCAGCCAGGGTTCTTGGCTGCAAGCAACAGCAACGAACCCTGTCTGGGAAGCAGGACAGAAGTTCACCACGAGGCTCTTGGGGGCTCTCAGAATCCCCAGGCAGTGCAGGACCAGGCTTGGGGAAAGGGCAGGAATGTGTGTACATTGGGGCAGGCATTTCAGCTGGCCGGCTGGACCCATCCATCGGGCAAGAGCTGACTCCCGTCTTTGCAAAGCCCTGGCAGAAGCATCCTGGGTGTTTGGGAAGGGGGTTGACAGTGAGAAATGGGCTTTGGGATTCTCCCTCTGCTAAGGCCGTACACAATGAAGACTTCTCCCCAAAGACAGGGCAGGATGCTAATGGGGGTCTCGGCCACAGACCGAGAAACGTCCACTATCACATCCTTCTTGGAATGCTTTTCACAGAGAATGAGAGAGCGGCTGTGTTCTGGGCACCGCCCCCCTCTCCCCCTTCCTTGAGGGAAGTAGCAACTCCAGGATTTATTTCTGCCTTTTCTCCACCTTCCTCTCCTGATGGGAGGCACCGTTCTGGTCTGAGATCTTTGTCTGACCAGGAGGCGAGCGCCAACCTTGCTCTGAGGCAGTGGTGCTACCTGACGATGTTCTCACATGACATCACCGCTTTGGATTCCTTCCTAACTCACTTGTGGCTTTTATAGCCTTGGCTTCCTGACACAAGTGAACAGCATTTGTCATTTAGGGGACTTGGTGCGGGCTCAGGGGCTGGTCTTCCTCATTTCTCCTCTGCTCTGGACTTTTATTTTATTGGAAATAAGCCAAAGTGTTCTCTCCTTGGTGGCCGGGGCAGAACTTGACTCTGAACTGGAGATGGAAAATTGTGACCCTTTATCAATATGTGAATGGATTTGACCCTGAGGCATTCTGGGCCTCCCTGGGAGGGGCTGATGGAGACGGACAGTGAGACTGAGCAGAGTCATCTTAAGGACGGAGTAGTGAAGCCCAGCATTCTCAGTTACCAGCCAGAGAGGGGCGTGGAGGATGTGGGCAAGCTTTGGGCTGGTTACGCTTACCGAGGTGGTCCAGCCATGGGGGTGGGGCCAGCAGCCGCAATTTTGAATCAGTGCTGATCCTCGATCCAATTTTGGTGACCTGAGGATTGGGAAAAAGGTGCTACCCAGTGCCTGATGGTGTGGGTGATGGGGTCCAGTCTCTTGCGGGGAGCTGGGAGGGTCTGGGCGGAGGTGCACCTGGCTTTGGAGTCAGAAGGAACTCATCTGGAATCCTGGCTATGCCACTGACTTGGTGAAGTGACTTGCTTTCTCTGAATCTTAGTCTCCTCATCTGTAATATGGAGACAGAAATGGAATTCATACCTCATAGGGTTACTGCAAGAATTAATTGAGGTGATGCCTGGTAAGCTCTTATCACAGTTCCTGGCACCTAGAAAGGGCTCAAAACCTGTTCGCTGTTGTTACTAAAGACTGGGGAGGCTGTGGCCCGCTGGGTATGCAGGTGGATCCTCTGAGCTAACCCAAGACCTCTACAAAGAATTCCACAGCAGCAAGGTGACTTCTAGGAACCATGGCTGGTGCACCTGAGCTTGTTTGTCAAACTGGGTTCACATCTTCGATACCTATGCCCGAGGCTGTAGTCTCCTCTAAAATGGTGGCAGCCACTATCTCATCGCCACGGGCAGTCCCTCAGCCTCCCCCCGTTCTTCTTTGAAACTTCCCTCCCCTGGGATCCTCAGATCCTTTGTCTCTGTCTTGCCTCTTTGGCCAGGCACTCAGCTTGCTTTCTTGTTTCCCCAGGATGCTGCTTCTCTTTAGGTAGCCCATTGGCTAATGGTACCCACCAGGTACTAAGCCCATGTTCCCAGACACCCAACTCCGGGCAGTCCAAGAGGGGTGATCAGGTGCTCTGATTGCCTGGTTTCCTGGGTGGAGGTTGGCTTACAGATAGGAGGGGAGGAGTCTTCCCCAATTCCTGCAACTGAGGAGGATGGAGGGGCGGGAGCCAACAGCTTTTGTTATTGGCTGGTGAGATTCTTGGTCTTTTGGATTCTGTCAGCTAAGTTGGGTGTTAAGGATCAGTTAAAATATGCGAACACTGACTTTAGCAAGGGCAGAGGGGTAGGTCTCCCATCATGGGGAATTCTTGCAGAGTTCTGCATCTGACTCATTGAAGCAGAAAAGGGAAGGTTTTGGTTGATACAACCAGCCCATAGGGCAGCTCTCTCTGGCTCATTTTCTCCCTCTCTCTCACCTCCATGTCTTGGTTTTTTTCCTCCTACTGTAGTTGGAATTTTTGCATATGGTGGGGATCTTGGCAGAAGTGTCTTGGCCATTCATCCTTTGGCTTTGTCACCAGGAAGAAAATTGACTTCCCTTTCCAAGCTCCAGTGTGAAAACTCCAGGAAAGCGTTGTAATGGATCCTCCTGGGCGACTTGTCCACCTGTAGACAAGGGGTTTGAGATGCTAGGATTGGCCCAACTTGAGTCCGGGGTCAGGGTTGGGTGCACCTGCAACCAGAAGAAGGGCTGGGGGCGGGGCACAGACAAAGCCACAGGAGAAACCACTGTGAATTGAATCGACCACAGAGGGTGGTTCTGACAAAGCTATTTCCAATACACTATGTTCTTAGCCACGACGATTCCTCTTTGGAGCAAGGCAGGGCCCCAATACATTTATCAATAAAATATATGATTTTGTTATGGCAGAAATGAGGGTGAAGTTTAAACAAAGAAACCCACATTGAGTTACTAGTAATTGGGGAATGACAAATAAGTCAGTTCTGCCTTATTGTTCTTGATTATTAGTTTTGAAGGCATAGGTGGATATAAGATCAGGCTTTCAGCCTGGAGAGAGTTTGAAGGTGGAAACCCAGTCCTTCACATTGTCACGGGAGTGTCTTCACAAACCTAGAGTATGCAGATGATGGGGTCTGCGTGGCCTTAGGAAGAAACGATGCCAAGACTTGGGAAGCCCTGCGGACCCAATGAGGCAGTGTCTATGGGATGCCCCGGGTTATAAGTAGAGCCAAAATATTACATTTGAGGTCCCCATGTAGAAATATTCTGGAACTACGTTTATTTTCTTGTCTGTGTAATTCTGCATTGCCCTACACGGTGGCCTGTGTGGCTCTTAGCCTAATGATACACAAGGTGGGTGGTGTTTGCAGAGGGATGAGGTAACCTAACTACAGAGGCGGTGCCACATTTTTAATTAACTATTGATTTGTAGGATTCGGGCATTGAGGTTAATCAGGTCCAACAAGGACAGATAACTTTACTTGGCTTCCTTTAAACTCAAGTATATAAATCTGATGTGGGGTGACTGTATATTAGAAACTCTGCTTTTTTTTTTGGGGGGGTCTAGAAGTAATCAATGCAGCCTCGAAGCTGAGAATAACAAGCGCAATTCAACCTTCTCCTATTTGTGAAAATCTGCATTTTATTTTCTTCTTGGGTCATGGAACAAAGGGGATATGTTTCTCCCTCTTGGGTTTGGAAAAACCTCACTACCTATGGTCACAACAGCCCTTACGATGGAAGGGACAAATGCGGTACTTGGCCAATCCAGAGTCACCTCGTATTCCCAGAGATAGCCGGAGTGGAAGTGCAAGGGTTTGTCAGGGAAGAAATAGTGTTGAGCTTCCTACTAACTCAGGAGTGTCTTTGGGTTAAACCTGAAGTTGTGGTGACACGGCTGAGGAAAACACACCAAGTGAGATTTCAGACTTGCTGAAGGATGATTGCTGCTCGATACCGGGTCTGTAAAGCCATGATTGCAGTTGTCGTGAGTGTGGGATCCAAGAGTGAATTTTAGCCACACGGTTCTTTATCTGGCAGCCTCCCGAGAGAGCCTGGAGCTCACATGTCTCTTGACTAAATCAAAACCAACCAATAAACAAGCAGCTCACCTGGCTGTCCTTTTGGAATTTGGGAACAGCTGTAGGTTGTCAAGCCTGGGTAGAGAAAAGCCAAGGAGAGGCTCTCAAGGTACCAAATTATCTCCTTCTTTGGGGTCCTAGAGCATCACCCTCTGTGACCTTCTTAGCGCCCTTTGTTGTTTCAGATGTGCTTGTTGACCAGTGGGCACAAAGGGCAGGTTAGCATCTCTCCCTTTGTGAACCACTCGCTCCCACTTTCAGAGTAACCTTGTTCAGGTCACGTGGTTTTGGGTGGTCCTGTGACTCAAGCTTGTCCAATCAGAGGGCTTGATCCTGCCGGCCACGTTGATTGGTGCAGGATTGAACATATTGTAAAAACGGGGCCAATCATGGTTTTCCACAAGTCTTTCCTTAGAAGTTTCGGGAAAGGTGCTTTTTCTTAAGCTGGGCTTGAGAGCTGTGTGTAGGACACAGGCTTGGGGCTGTGGACTGCCATCTTGTGTCCTCCTGGATCAAGCTTGTCTGATAATAAAGCAGAATTGAGTTGAAGGATAAAGAGAGACATACTGAGAGCCCTGATGACATTATTTGAACCTGGATCCAGCTGAGCCTAAAGCTAGGACCATCCCTTCAAACTTCCTGGGTATATAAGTCAATAGCATTTTAGTATAAGCTAGTTTGAATTGTGTTTCTGCTATTTTCAAATGGGAGTCTTAATGAATGCATTGATTGAGTCTGGAAAGTTGCAAACAAATTACTTCATCCAGAGAAAGAGGGTGGTGTCAATAGACAAAGCAAAAACATCGAGCTAAAGAGTTTTTATTAAAACAAGAATGTCCGATGGCTCCAGCTAGAATGTTTCTGACCAAACTCCCCCCCACTGAGAGGTGGGATCTATGTTCCCTCCTCTTGAATCGAGGCGTGTGACTGCAGTGGGAATGGCACTTTGTGACTTCTGAGGCTAGGTCATAAAGGGCAATACAGATTCCTCCTTCCTTCTCTCTGCTGGGACACTTGGTCATGGAACCTAGCCACCATGTCGTGAGGAAGCCCAAGCAGCCCATGGAGAGGACCACATGGAGAGGCACTGAGGTCTGCAGCCCACAACTTTCCCTGGGCTCCCAGCCAACAGCTGGCACCGATTTGCCATCCATGTGGGTGAGCCATCTTGAAGGTAAATTTTCCACTAGCCAGGTTGCTGCTGCCTGGAGCAGAGATGAGCTGCCCGGCTGAGCCCTGGCAACAGTGGAGATGTGGGAGCAAAATAAATCGTCGTTGTTGTTTTAAGGCACTAAGTTTTGGGGTGGTTCGTTATGCGATGATAGGCGGCTGACACAGGCCCTAAAGGAAATGTGGGGTGACCTTACCCAGAAGAAGGGGATTGGATGCTCACAGGTCCACCACAATGCCACCACTTAGCTACTGACTTGGCTGTTTACTCCAAAACACACGTGTATATACCAGGCTGCTCACAAACACTGGTTCCTGGATTGAGAGAACTAAATGACATTCCTTGAAGTTTAAAAAGAAGCAAGAGCAAAAGGAAGTGGTGTTTTACCCCATGGGTGATAAACTAACAGAAACTTGTTAGTCTAAGAGGTAACATTGGCTGAAAGTGATAAACAGGTTGGCGGTGGGCACTGGGGGTGACGGACCGACAGACTCCACACCTCAACTGGCCAGGGAAGCCAGGGACCAGAAAACTTGTTCTGTAAAGGACCAGATAGTAACCATTTTAGGCTCTGTGGGTGACATGGTCTGTTGCAGCTACTCAACCCTGCCAAAGCAGAGGGAAAGTAGCCATGGGCAATATACGAATGAAGGGGCGTAGCTATGTTCTGATAAAACTTTATTTACAAAACCAGATGGTGGGCCAGCTTTGACCAGGAGACTGTAGTTTGCTGACCCTGAGTGAGGCTAATTGGTACACATTGTTGCTCTGGTGGCTATTATCTGTCTGGTCAATGTATCCCAAAGTTGACCTAGTTTCGCTGAAGGCAACTTACATTTCATGTGAGGGAGACAGTTTCTGCCCATCCGCCTGGACATGAAAATGGAGCATGGAGCCCCGAATGCCATCACAGCCATCCTGCGATCAGAAGGGGAAGCAGCCTCAGGATGGAGCAGATGGAGGTTGGCAGAGGAGAGAGATGGAAAGAGCCTGAGATCTTGATGGAATTATCCAGAAGCATAAGGTACCTCGACCCTGCCCTACCTCTGGCCTGCCACTTGCTTGAGGGAACAAACGTCCTTATTGTGTGAGCCAGCTTGAGTCTGGGTCTTCTGTCACTTGGCCCCAAAAGGATACTAACCAACACAAGGTTCAAATAGGTTTGGTTGAATCCATGGGTCATCAGTCACTGAGTGAACCTGAGTGGTTTGGGTGACACAGCCTTAAACTTTTGATGGCGATGTCACGAGGGGAAGCCACATATCTTCAAACCACCCCAAACTGGGACTGTTTGCCTGGGTAGAAATTTTTATTATGTAGAACATGGGCTCGGAGCAGAAGAGAGTGAATTTGGGATTCATGAGTGTTGTCATGAGGCTACTGTCTGGTCTTTTGACTAAATTTGAAAGTAATTTGTAATTGTCACGGATCTATTGATTTAGGATGAAATGTTTTCTCAAAGAAAACCAAAAGAGTTTCGACCCTCTGCTTTGGGTTGAAGGCAGGAGGGTAGGGCAGGACACGCGGGGCGAGGCTGGGTGGGTGGTACCCATGGCTGAGCCTGCGTCTCCAAGCCTGACCCTGCCCAGCTCCCTCAGGTTGGTTCCCCATGGATTTCCAAGTGGTTTAGCAGAATAGCACATTTTAAAAACTTTTTTTTGGTGGTGAAACACACATAACATAAAATTTACAATTTTAACCATTTTTAAGTGTACGATTCAGTGGCATCACGTAATTCAAATTGTTGTGCAACCATCACCACCATCCATCTCTGGAACTTTTCATCCCCCCAAACCGAAACTCTGTCCCCATTAAACACTGACTCCCATTCTCCCCTCCCGCGACCACCATTCTACCTTACTGTCTCCATGAATTTGACTGCTCTAAGCATCTTATGTAAGTGCGTTCATGCCGTATTTGTTCTCTCGTGTCTGGCTTATTTCACTGAGCACAACGTCTTCAAGTTTCATCCACGTTGTAGCATGTGTCAGAATTCCATTCCTTTTTAAGACGATAATATTCCATTATAGGCATGGACTACAGTTTGCTTATTTTTTATTTTTCTCTTTTTATTTATTTATTTTTGGGAGAACGGCACATTTTTTAGAAAATGATCCCAAACACTGAGTTCAGAAAGAGAGAGAGATGCAACAAGACATCAGAACTAGCCTAGAAAAAAAGAGCCAGTTTGTACCCCCGAGCTCTGCTCAGTGTCAGCACTTTTGACTGCTTCAATTTCCTTTTATCTGTCAGCGGGATCGCGCCTTCGAACTGTGCTCTGATCTCCAACGTGCGTCTGTCTGTGCCACAGGGCGGAGTGGGTGAGAGCGCAGGTTGTCATTTCCTAGCTGTGGGACCTTTGGGTTCTGAGCATCGGCTTCTTCATCTGTAAGATGTGGATAAGGACTGTGGCGGGTGTGTGTGTGTGCATGTATGTGTATATTTGTGTGGGTGCGTATGTAGCAGCACAAAGTCACGCTCTGTACAACATTCTAAACTTCTTTTTTTTCGTAAACAGTATGTCTTGGAGATCTTCCCATGTCAATGCATAAAACCTTGCTCCGTTTTTTAGTAGCTGCATCCATTCTGCTTTATGGCCGCACCGTGAACTCACTCAGCCAGTCTTCCACACACGGACACATAGATGGTTTACTTTCCCAAATGATTCTGCAGCGAGGTTCCTCGTACACCGTCTCGGCTCGCTTGGGTGAGCCTGTCTCTAGGATCAATCCTTAGAAGCGAGATTTCCGGGGCAGAGGGGATGAGCATTTGACATTTCGAAACATATTGCCAAATTAGACAGTTTAATTTGCAAGTGTGTCTTCTTAGGAGAAAATCTGTTAGATTAAGTCCACCCTGCAAATGTTATATTTGAGTAGTTCATTTATTAAATTGATTTGTGTTCTGCCTCTTCCCCAAAAGGGCCCAAGGAAGCTTACAGCAAGAGGCAAATCAAATAAGGTTGAAAATAAGAAGCATACAGGGAAAAGCCAGTGGGGCAACGGGAACAGCAAACACTTACTCTGAGCGCTTGCTGCGTGCCGGACACTGTTCCAAGTGCTTTATAGGTACGAATTCATCTAAACCTCACAGTCTCATTAGGAAGGGATTAACACCCCCATTCTATAGATGGGGAAACTGAGGCACAGAGGAGCTAGGTAACTTGTTCAGTGTCACACAGTTAATAAGTGGTGGAGCTGGGACTTGAACCCAGGCAGTCCGGTTTCGAAGTCTGCTGTCTCAGCCATTAGGATGCCCGACCTTCCCAAACCAGGAGTCAGAGAGAGGAAGGAGGAAGCCGGACTAATAAGGGTTATCGTTATGGCTGTGATTCATTTATTCAACCCTTCATTCATTCAACCATTAGTTTATTCATTCACTCATTCAACAAATAATTATCAAGGGCAGCTCTTCGCCAAGAGCGCTGGGGATAACGTTGAGCAGAAGTATACGTGGTCCCCACTCTGCTTGACTGTGAAGGTCAAACGGCTTCGTGAGTGCATCCCCTCGGATGGGAGACATTCTGATCAACGTGTTCATTCCAGAGCGAGGACTCTCTGAGACCCCGGGTCCTCAGCCTCAGTACGACCGCCTCAGTCCCCCTCTTGCACCAACAGCCAGAGCCCTTGACCTGACCTTTGAAGCCCGTCAGGATCCCCTGGGAGGGGCAGGTGGGACAAGTTTGCAGGCCTGGGCGCTGAGCTGAGCAACGACATCCTCACTGTTGACGTGTGGTGGCCTAAGGTCCCAGAGGGAGCGGGGGCAGCCTCAGGTTCCTGTCTTCTGGTGGGAAAAGCGCTGGCCATGTGGGCTCTCGCCTTGCTTGACACCCGATTGGCCAGGCTTGAGTAAATCGAGGTTTCTAGCCTTAGCTTTTCCATCTGTAAAATGGCAAAAATCAGTGCCACTTCTGCTTCGTCTCTTTAGAGACTGCATGAAATGAACACAACGCAACAAACACAATACAACAAACAATTCATTCAACAAGTATTTTTTTTAGTGCCCAAGTGTGCCAGGCACTGAACAGGGTCCCGGGGGTGCCATGAGGAACAGGATGACCAAGCCCTATGATCTTGGGGTACATAGGCTGGTTGGGAGATAGATATGAATCAGTCACAACACAAATAATAGCAAACATTTCTGGAGTGCTTGCTATGCATCAGGCACACTTATAAGCACCTTTCAGATTCAGCCCAGTTAACTTTACAGGAGCTCCAAGAGGTGGGTGCTTTTACGACCCCCACGTTACAGGTGAGGGACTGAGGCTCAGCATGATTAAGTAACTTGCCTTGAGTCAACATCTAATAAGAGAAGTGAGGATTCATCTGCAGGGCCCAGCTCCTAAACCTGCCTCTCTAATCAAGACACCATCTTGCTTCTATGCTATAAAGAGATATGGAAGAAAAGAACAGGATGGTCCTTGAGAGGATAATAGTGAGGACCTATACCAGGATGTTTGGGGAAGGCCCCTAGGAGGAGGTGGCATTGGAGAAGAGATATGAAGGAAGAGAAGGAGCCAGGCTTGCAGAGCAAGGTGTGTGTGGGGAATTGGAGAGCGGCAGTGGGAACAGCACATGCAAAGGTCCTGAGGTAGGCAAGATGTTGGGGGCATTTGCAGAATAGAGAGAAAGCCCCTGTCACTGGGATCATTGAATTGGAGGTGTCTTTGAGGCTCAGGACTGTTCCTGGCATAGTGGTGGAGCTCAGTGGAGGCTGGCTCTTACTGTGTCCTTTCTGAGAGATAAGAAATCAGAAGAACCAGGGAAACCAAAGATTTCAGGGAAGGCCTGCTTCTCCAAGACTGTGGGTGAGCACAGCAGGGATCATCTCAAGGCATTAACAGTAGAAACAGATAAATCCCATCTGGTCACCTCTGGCCTTGTCTTGTAGGTGTGGGTCCTGCAGGGGACCCCTTTGCTGGGGGCTTCGGGTCCCCACCTTTCGAGCAATCCTCCTTTGTCAGATTCACCATGCGTGTTTCCTTTTCCTCCATCAGCCCTGGGATGGGAAGAAGGCAGCTCCAGCCCGCTTTGAGAGCTGAGCAAATAAAGCTCTTCCACAATTGGTTCCATTGTAGAGAGAGCATTAGACTGATTTATTCAAATCAATTCTGGGTAAAAGCCATAAAAGGGAGCTTAAGAATGAGTTCTGTTTCCCCAGGAAACCCAGCTGATGGATTAGCACCTGAAGCCAGGCAGGTGCGTGACTGGCTTCAGAGGGGACCGCGGGGCAGCTGGCGCTCCGGGCAGAGTCAGCGAGTGTTTTCCCGGGGGGCTGAAGTCAGACGTGGCCCCCACTGGTGGCTGGAGAGGCCCCGCTCCTTACGCTCCTGGGCGGGAAGAGAGGGTCCTGTTCTCTTCTTTTTGGCTCCTGAAGGGAAGGAGTCCTTGTCAGGAAGCTGAAGCACATTTTGGGAGAACAAGCTGCCACAGCTGGAGGAATCATCAAATAACCAGCCGGAGCCCCTCCTTTTTGGCAGCTGGAGGATGGGTAGCATAGAGGGAAGCTAAGACCCAGAGAAGGGAAGCGAGTGGGCAGAAGAGCCAGAATTCAAACGCAAGTCTCCAAGCTCCCTCGTCCAGAGCTGTTAGCATCACCGCATCAATGTCCTGGCTCACAGAAATACACCCCGACAGTAAGGTCTATCCTGTACCCAACTGAAAACACTTACGCTTCGATTTAAGTCATTTTCTTTTTCTTTGGTACTCCATACACCTGGAGAAAACCTCATCAGCGTTTGTCTTTATAAAAATTCTTTGTTGGGATTGGAAGATAGGAGAAAAAATAATCTCTAAGCTCGCTCAACCCTAATTCATTGAACTTCTCTGCGTAGGACTAGTCTCTGCCCTATAAACCATGTTGCTCTTGCCTTTTTTAATGCTTATGTCCGTATCTGTCCCTTACTAGCTGTGTGACTCTGATCAAGTTACTCAACATCTCTGAGCCTCAGTGTTCTCATCTGTACATTGGGAGTAGAGCCTGCTTCACAGAGTTGTGGTCATGAT
This sequence comes from Equus quagga, assembly GCF_021613505.1. Lineage (NCBI taxonomy): Eukaryota > Metazoa > Chordata > Mammalia > Perissodactyla > Equidae > Equus > Equus quagga. The sequence continues at coordinate 4,511,850 of NC_060273.1, forward strand.
TGGATGGCACGATGCGTAGAAAGCAATTAGCAGTGCCTGGCTCTATCAATTGCTAAAAATGTTAGCTCTTGAAAAATTATTTGCACAGGGTAATGAACTTCCTCCCAGGTGGATAACATCTGTTATTTTTGCTGCTCTCAGATGGATCTGGCCTGCGTCCTGTCCTGTTGCCAGGGTTGTTCGTGGACACCTCCCTCTCTCCCTAACCCTCCCCACCTCCCCTACATTATATATGTTCAGAGAGCCAGTTAAATCCGCACTTGGGTGTACATTACACGGACTCTCCTTTCTTAGTTGCAAGTAAGAGAGGGTAGCAAGTGTGGGTGGTGAGAAAGAATCTGAGTCTTTACTTCTCAGCCCGTTGATTCCCCAACATTTTGCCTGCTCTGGACGGGGATGGAAAAATGTCACGTTGGGAGTTAGTGCAGCCTGGGACTGACTGATGCAATGTGGACCTCAGTATTTAACCCTTTGGATCCCTTGTCTCTTTTCAGGGGCTCAGTGCCCAAATCAGCCAGACGTCAGAGCCAAGACAATGTATCTCCAGGTGGTGCTTATGCCTGGGACCCACACAAGCTGTGTTTTCTTGGCCAGCTGGATTGTGTCCCTGTATCTGTCACAGAAACTTCCCTCCTTGGGCACAACTTTGACTTCGCCACAGGTGTGCTCAGATATCATTAGGTAGAGGGGAAGAGGAGAGGACGGAGGGGTTGAGAGAAGGAGAGTAAGAGGGAGTGAGAGGATGGATGCGGAGAGAGGGCGAGTCAGAAAGCCACAATCACGCCCTGCTCTGAAGGAAAAGGGGAGATTTGCTCTGGCCACGGTGCTGAAGTAGGAGTCTAGGCGTGAGGGACTGGAAATAGAGACATAGCCAGTGATAACAGGGATATTTGGCAAGGGTCATTAGGGTCTATGTATTGCTTAAAACAGGAGGAATCCTAGGAGGAAGAGAAGAGATAGTTATCAGAGACAGAGAGAGAGAGAGAGAACAGTATGTAGAGAGGAAAACAATGTTTGCATACAGATAGCAGTGGAAGGACTCCTGCCTAGATGAAAGGTCGAATGCCACAGGTCTACGATGGGGAGACAACACATATGTTTTTTGCAAGCACTTCCATTCACTTAAATTATATGTGTGTGTGTGTGCACGTGTGTGTAAGAATAGGGGTTCTTGTTACTATGCGAATTCCGCTCTGCGTTGGAGGCATTGCTTGGCAAAAGATCTTACTCATCCCCATAAACAGGACAATGGTATAGCTGGGGCACAGACACAGGTGGCCTTGCCCGCTGGGACTCTTGCTGAGGGTTGGCAACTCTGCGGGAGGAAAGATGAAAGACACTTCTGTTCTGTTTTAGGAGTCTTTGACTCCTTGCTCAGAGCAGGGGTGGGGAATTCCCTACGCTATCTGAATAAGCAAGGGCGTCTCCGAACCCATGTGGCTGCCATTGGCTTTCTCTGGTGTAATCTCCTGGAGGTAACCAGAGGCTTGCTGTCTACCTTCTGTGTCTCACACGGACCTTCCAGGGACCCCACTGCCTTCCACTAAGCCCAGGGCTTTCTATGCAGGGAGATAAGCTGTTGGGCTGGTGGCTGCTTCATGGCTTAGGGCTCAGGCTCAGGAGACAGGCATATGTGGGCTCAAACCTTATTTCCATCACTTACTGTGGTCTTGGGTGGGCTTTCTTCACCTCTTGTCTTGTTGCAAATATGGATGTGGAGGCTCCTGGGTGGTGAGTGGTGTCCGGACAGAAGAGAGAACTAAGGATGGGGCTCTTGCTAATGTTCACCCTCGACTTATCACAGAACACATTGTGGTCTTTGCCGGTCCTAAACAGTCAAATCAGCCTGATCTTATAGTGATCGCCAGAAAGTTCTGGAAGGTGGTGTCGCAGAGAGGCATGACATGGGCTCGAGGAAGATAATTGAGATGCAAGTCCCAGCTCCATCCATTACGAATTGGGTGACCTTGGGCGAGTTATTTAACTTCTCAGAGCTTTAGCTTCCTTATCTGAAAATGGGGATAGTAAAGATAGTAATGATAATGACACCCACCTCAATGAGCTAATTATTAAAGATTAAGTGACCTAATATACATAAAGTGTTTAGAACAGTGCCCGACACATAGTAACTCCTGAACACATCAACTATTATTATTTTGCTAATATTATTAGCATGGGTCTTATCAACTGGATGGCATGTAGAAGTTACTTGTACTTCTTGCCTCAGTCTCCTTACCTAAAAAATGGGGGTGCTGATGGTCATTACCTCACAGAGTCAGTATGAGAAAGAAACGAGATAGTTCACATAAAGTGCCTCACGCAGAGGAGGCATCCAAACAACGATGCTTCCCCTTTTCTCCTTTCCTTGGTCATATTCGACATCAAGGTATACTAAATACTGGAATAGATGCACAGTTTGGTGATTTTTGCCTTTTTGGGGGTCACGGGACCCTTTGGAAATGTGAATGCAGAGTCATATCTTCCTCTGAGCAAAACAGAATATGCACATATAATTTCAGTGGGTTCAAAAGTTCACGAGCTATTATGGGTTTTTAGCCCATTGCCCACAAAAACTCATTTTAATCTCCACTTCACACAATGAATTAGAGTTTTCTGGAAAAAAACATAACCCACAAAAATGAGTCCTTAAGCGTCAAGCTCTGATGACGGCAAGATGTCAAGAGTCTGATGGCCCCAGAGGGCTTGCCTGTGGGTCTGTCCAGATACTTCTGAGCTCAGGACCTCTCAAGCTCTGGAACCACTATGCGCACTCCCACTGCTGCCCCATGGCCCCCTCTGGGGCCATCTCATGGCTCAAGATCATGGTGTTGGGGATGGAGGGTCCTGTCTTCCTCCTCTCCCAGTGCTGTCTTTCATGCACACAGCCTGCGTGGGCACTGCCTTTAATGCTCTCTCTGTAAATTCTGCAATTATGGTAATACAGTCATGCCAGGGAGAAGGCAAGGATTCGTCTTTGTTATAAGTGTTGTGTGTGTATTAAAAGGCTCTTGCAGCAATCAGCACCCCATGGCAGAAAACGATGGGACACAGCATGTACCCATTGAGTAAGAGCAAGAGGAGAGGAGACTTGGATAATCAAGACAAATATCTTTGTGCCCAAGATGCTTCCAGGAAGGGTGGCAGGAAGGGTTTAGGTAAACGCTGATGTCTGATGTTTGTGCCATTGTTCTGGCAGACGTCTGCTAACCAGTTTGGTTCAGGGCTGAGGAAGGAAAATTTGGGGTGGTGGGGGCCGTTTCTGGGTAGACCCCCAGAACCCTATGCACGAATTGTCTAAGTAGGTGAAGAACTGGATTGCAATGATCCTTGGGAGGAGAAGAAGAAAGACACAAGATTCCATTCATATTCCAGAGTTAAAGGTAAGGTGGGCAAAAAGTGACATTTTTCACCCTGGAATCTGGTGACTTGTTGGAATGTCATTTGCATCTTGATAATATAACAGGAAAATTTAGAATTAAGAATAAACTACCACTAGGATTATTCATTCAGAGTTGGGCTGATGGAAAGCTCGTTGAAGGCCCTGGTAGGAACCATGGGTCTCCGTGTAATTTACAGGTGCTGAACACACAGATACACACACATTCCACATGAAGTAGAAGCTGAGAGACTAAGCAAAGATACGTGGTCATCCTAGGGGTATGGTTTGGGAGGAGAAAGCCATACTGTCCCCAGTGACTACTGATGGGAAGTAAGATAGGATTTATGCGATTCTCACTAATGGTGCGGAGCAGCACAAATCCTGACTTTTCAGTTTAGCACATTGGGAGTCATGGTTGACATAGGAGTCATGGCTGACATTGGGGATCATGGCTGACATTGGGGGTCATGGCTGACATGGGGGTCATGACTGACATTGGGGATCATGGCTGACATGGGGGTCACAGCTGACATTGGGGGTCATGGCTGACGTGGGGTCATGGCTGACATTGGGGGTTATGGCTGATACTGGGGGTCATAGCTGACATGGGGGTCATGGCTGACATGGGGGTTATGGCTGACATTGGGAGTTATGGCTGACATTGGGGGTCATGGCTGACATTGAGGGTTATGGCTGATACTGGGGGTCATGGCTGACATGGGAGTCATGGCTGACATTGAGGTCATGGCTAACATTGGGAGTCATGACTGATATTGGGGATCATGGCTGACATGGGGTCACGGCTGACATTGGGGGTCATGGTTGACATGGGGTCATTGCTGACA
>NC_060273.1:4516083-4531951 GCF_021613505.1 Equus quagga
GCTGACATGGGGGTCATGGCTGACACTGGAGGTTATGGCTGACCTTGGGAGTCATGGCTGACAGCCAGTGGACATGCTGTAGGTGGTGTGGAGGTGGCACTAGGTTTTGGCAACAGGTGGCACCATGTGGTGTCACCACATGGCTTGTGGGGCAGTTGCCTGAAGAGGTTATGGGTTTGGAGGGGTCAGTACCCACTGTCGAGATTTCCCATTGGAGAGGAAGTGGCAATGCCTTGGGATTAGGGGTCTGCCCCATGGGGGCCAGAGCCTGGATGGCTTGATTGGGTAGAGGTTGAGGAGGGTTCTTGTCTCATCTTGATGGAGCCCGGCCCTCCGCCAACTACCTCAGGTGGGCATTCGTGGGAAGAGGGTGGTCCTAACCGCTGGATTCCTCCCCTAATGTCCCAAATAGTAGAAGTTTGCAAGAGGATTTTCAGCAGGGAAGCAATGGGGTTTGTGTTCCTCATGCCCTAATTCATGGCCAGCTTAAGATGTCAGACTCAGAGCTTCCTGTGGCCGACCTGGCTCCAGCAGAGCATGCGGCTGTGGCCCGGCCCTTGCCTCTGACTTCCTGGACTTCGGCTGTCAATCTCAGCCTTATTCAGGCTCCCTCCTTCTCCCCATTATTGCATCTGGAAGCCTCAGGACCCTCCAGCTTCAGGGCCAGACTTGCCTTCCCTATAAAAAAAAAAATCACGAGTTAATGATATTTAAAGACAGATACACTTTCTTTCTGAGTCCTTATTATGTGCCAGGCTAAGAGCTTTAGATACATAATTTTGCTCACTTGTTGCAATAATCGCACCAAGTACTGTTATGCCCATTTTACAGAGGAGGAAACTGAAGCTCCCAAAGGTCACTTTCCCTGCCTGAGGTTATGCAGCTCAGAGCACAGCCAGAACCCCTCTTGAGCTCTGTCTCCAGAGCCCGGCTGAGCTCACCTGCCCTCGAAGCCCCAGTGTGGAAGGGCGAGAACCCAGACATCTTCGAGACCAGCCAAAGGAGCTTCCCCATCTGCACCCCAAAATCCTCCTGATGCCATCCTGCTTCCCTTTTCCTCGCTGGGGTTGGCCTGGCCACAGCGGGGCGAGGCTCGTGGCAGATGATGGGGTCCTTGCCCATGTCCCTTGTCCCCACCACTTCTGTGCATGCTGACGTGCCTTTGGCTCTCTGTGGCTACCAACGCACACTTTGCCAGAAGTACTCAAGAACTCAGGCCCTCAAGGGAGTGGCTCTCAGTCAAGATGGTGAGACTTGGTGGGTGAACACTGCAGCTCCCGCACCCCAAGTTGGGATGACTTTGAGGCGCGCTGTCTACACTTTCTCCCAGTCGGGTTAGCTCTAGGCATCCACAGTGGTGACTTGGTTGACAACAAACCTTTATAAGCTTCCTCCCCTTCTCCATCCCATGTCCCCATCTATCACAGAGTGGGATCCTGTCCACAATACAGTTTGAATGCATTTGAATCCTTGTGTTCGATTCTGCTTTTGGGGGGACCCAGGCTTTCTTTGGGGTTGGACGCATCTTCTCTGTGGGTGTGTGGGTTAGGAGGGCGTCCAAGGACCCTGCCAACGCTGAGGGTGTGTATCTTCCTTCAAATGGTCTACAAACTCTTTCACAGTTTCCATCACTCACTTAAGCTTGTTGTGTTATTACTTATTTATTCTATATCTGAGGTGGCCTCCCAAGGAATTTACAGACATTTGCCCAGGTGAGATCCAAGGGTTTCCTCCACCTTGACTATCAGATCTAGTCAAGCCAGCAGGAAGTTGAGGAGTGGTCCCTGGGGAATCTGGTCCCACTGGCTTGGTAAACTCATATCCTTTCTTTTGACGTCAGGCCTTATGACATTTTGACTGTCCTTAATTTTCCTCATTCATTTCAAATGCTGCAGAAAAAATTGAGTTGACACTATGACCTTGGGCCAGGCTGGGAGAGTGGGGGCCGGAACCCTGAATTATACTTGCTTACTGGAGATGTCAGACTGCTCTGTGGTTAAGAGCACAGCCTCCAGGCTGGATACCCTGGGTTGGAATCTCAGCTCTGGCCCCGTGTAATAACCACGGGACAGCTTTGCAGTCTCGCTGGACCCCCTGGGAGAGGTAGTTGAGATAAAACTCCACTGACCACCTGAGCTCTATGGGCCCAGCTCCGGCTGGTGGAACCCGGAGACCTTTCAGTCTCCTGGAATTAGTTCAATATCGAGCTGTGTCCAGTGATCCTAGAAGGCTCTGATTATTTCCTTTTCCGCGATACATTCCCTCTGGTAAAAGTCTGTTGGTCCCTTCAGGAAAGGCTGGGAGAAAGATTAACAGTATACGTTTTTGGCAGTGTACCAGGATCGTTCCTCAAGGGGACTCGAGCTCCTTTTCTTTCAAGGGGCTCTGGGTCTGTGAACTGGCTCAAGTTTTCGCATTGAGTGAGGAGTCATGACTCTGTTTTCATGATTCAAGTTAGACTTTTGTTTACTTGCCCTAGAACTCTTCTGCTTACACAGATCAAGTAAGAATTTCGCAGGCGTCCCATCTATTTCACTTGTGGGAACACCATGACCAACCAGCCAATGCCGTGAGTCTGTGCACGGGACTCTCCCGATGGCTGCCTTGACTCTGCTGTCCATTGTGGGAACCACTCCCATGTTGCCTTTGGCGGTTGAGCGACACCACGTGGCCCCTGCCACCCTGGGATCCAATGACCCCCATCGCACTTAGGTCTCCCGACTCAGTGGCAGCAGTTCCCACTAGAGCGTGCCTTGGGCGTGTCGCTTACCTTCTTTATGCCTCGATCTCCTCCTCTATACAGCAGGGGTAATAACAGGGTTGTGTGAGGTTTAGACGAATTAATATGTGGACAGTAACAGAAGAGAGTCTCAAAGCCCCTCTGTGGTGACTAGAATTATCGGTGTGGGGAGGGGGAAGAGAGGCAGGAGAGAGCAAGGGGCTGGAGCAAGAAGGGGAAGATGTGGGATGCAGAGAACCCTGGGCGGGAGCAGATCCGTTTACTCACCCAGCAAATGTTGCTTGGGCACCTACTATATGCCGCCCACTGTGAGGGCTTTTAAGGATAAAATCACGAACAAGGCAGAGGCAGTGGGGGAAGACGGGAAACAACTAAACAAGCAATGGTAACATGGTCTGAACGCTTGGCTGGGGAACGTAGGAGCCTGGTGCTGGCTCAGCCTGCCCTGGGCACTGGAAAAAACGCTTAAATGTCCAAAAAATACCTCCTGGTTCAACTTGCCACACAGACAAGGAGGGAGCCCCACAGTGATGCTAAGGGCATATCAGGGGCACATTCAGAGTGGTCAACCCATCACCCCAAAATATTTGCCCAGCTGCACTGCTGCTGTGCTGAGCGCCTGCAGTGGTCCTCCAGCTGGTCCGGCCCTGCATGCCTGGTCCCCGCACCCACCACACTGCTCTCCTCTCACCGCAGGCTTCTTCCTGCCTCCCTCCCAGCCTCTGGGCTGTTGCATGTGCTATTCCCTCTGCCTGAATGCCCTTCACTTGGGTGAGAACTACTCATCTTGCAGTTTCCATCCGGGCGTCACCTCCTCTGCTCCTTTCCCGGCCCTAGACCTGCTGAAGCACTTCTCTTCGGTTCCCACGCACCCACCACTCTCCCGCAGCCTTTGCCTCGCTGACCATGTCAATCAGTGCCTTCCACCAGGCCCTGAGCTCCACATGGCAGACACAATGCCTGTTATGGTCACCGTTACAACCCGCTCCTGCATCGCCGTCCCAGGCTCGTAGCGATGCTCCATCAACGTTCTTAATAGGGAAGCACAGCTTTGAAAGACGATGCCTTTGCATTCAGCGTGTCATCCTCCAGGCCAAATTCTCGATGCGTTTTGAGCAGCCTCAGTTTGCCGGCCACTTCCCAATCATTCAAGATGCAGAATAATACCAAAGGCCAGGCGGTGCATGCGTCCTTGCAGGGCGTTGGAGAAGCGGACGTCCGTCTGTCCCTTCTCTCCTCCCTCCCTGGGGCGGGGAGACCATCGGGGTACAACCCCGGGGGCAGGGTTTTGCCAGCGCGGGCGCTGCCCGGGGCAGGTGAGACCCGCGCAGGCCTTTCACGCGTGCCCGCGGTGCGCGCGAGCAGCCAGCAGGGGGCGGCAGAGAGACAGGAGTGGTCCACGGAGGACCAGCTCCGCGCCGAGCCGCGCGAACCCACCAAGCCCGCGCTCAGAAGCCGGATCTCCCACCGACAGGCCGCTGGGTTCCGGAGGCTGCTGGGTCCTTCCTCTCCCCCGCGTGCAGGCAGAGCCCCTCGAGCCATGGCCAGCCCTTCCGGCAGCTCCGAAGACACGGGCAAGCTCAGAGGCAGGGATGGCCGGCAGAGGCGGGAGGAGGAGGACGCCCCTCCGGAGGAGAAGAGGTTGAGGCTGGGGCTGGAAGGAGGAAGCGCAGCGAAGGAGGAGGCAGAAGACGCGCCACGTCTGGGCAGGGAAGAGACCGGCACCCAGACAGGTGGCGAAGGCAGAGGTGTAAGTGAGCTGGGGCGCGAGGCACGGGGGCTGGGGGTGGGCAAAGATGCTCCCCGCCGGCTGTCGGGTCCAAGTTGATAATTGGGCAGCAACTCCTGCGGGCCGGCGCGGTGTGACGGCTTGTGGGAACCTCCCGAGAAACTAGATGCTCGGTTGTTGCTGGCAACCCCCTTCTTGTTTATGTAGCATCGACTTGCTGATTCTCCCGCGACACCCGCTGGCTGGGAGACCCGTGGGCTCTGTGGCTGCCCGAAAGAGGGACGGGGAGCTCTGTGTCCTGGGGGACCCCGGAAGGGGGAGGAGGTGGGGTTGCTCTGAGCAGCCCTCCCCCTGGACCTGCATCCTGGGCAGTGCGGTTTTTACGTGTCTCTCTGGGACTTTGCTGGTTGCGTGTGCCTCTCCCCAGGTAAGGGGCTGGGGTGGCGTGTGCCCGGGCACAGGGTCTGCCAAGCCTGCCCTGACAGCATGGGGGCTGGCAGCAGCTCACCAAGCCCCTCTCTGCCCCACATCTTCCTGTCATTGATCCCCTTGTTGCTGGGCAGTGAGAGTTGAGAGAGACGGCAGGTGGCTTCCACCCCCAAAGTCACTCTCCTCTCCCCATCCCTTCAGAGAGGGACAGTGAGGCAAAGTTCTGTGCATCCCCTGGGGCGCCGCCTGGCTCCGGTCCCTGCCGGGTGAGGCCGTGTGTTTGGGTGATTTGCGGCATATGTGCGTGGGTACATGAGTCACCAGGTGTGCGTGAGATGGGGCTGTGTGGCCAGGTTGACCTCCTGGCCCCTGCTTTCTGCTTCTTCTCCCAAATCTTCCAGCTGTGACCTGGCTGACCTTCCCTTTGGGGACCACGAGTGTCTGGCAGACAGATGAGGCTGGTTGGACAGCCGTCCCAGTGGCGAGGGCTGCCACCTTGAGAGTTTTTAAATGAATAATGGGGTTGACCTTCTTGTTTCTTCCAAATGTTTTCATTCTTGACCATTTGCTTGGCTGAGCCTGTCTTAAGAATTTGATTAGCGGCCAGTGAGCCCCATGAGGGAGAGTCCCCCTTCTTTCTGTCACATCCACGTAGGCAGCACGGCCTGCCTCCCTCTTGTTTGCTGGGCTGCATTGAAGCCCAGCTGGCCGGGCGTGGGGCTACTCCCCGGTGCTGCTTCAGAGCCCTCGCCTTGCCATGGGCGTCATTGTGTTCAGACCGGGGGCCACCTGGACACCGAGACCCGGTGAATTTCCCTCTGAGATCCCAGGAGAAGGCTACCACCTAAGGAAGAGTTACTGGGACACATCCTGACAAGGATGAGAAGGCAGTTGTGTTGCTGTGTGGTGAGGGGAAAGGGTCTGGTCTGGAACACACTCTCGGGGCAGTGCCATGCTGGGAAACTTTTCCTGTTAGAAGCCCCTCCCTCCTCCTGTCACCTCCCTCTTTTACATGGATCTTTGCCAAAGACCAAGACCCTAGAAGGAGTGAAGTGGCCAACTGCAGTGGCGTAGGAAGGTGAGTTTGGAGCCAGACTGCTTGTGTTTGAATCCTGGCTCTGGCCCTCCTGAGCTGGGTGACCCGGGGCACGTTACTTAACCTCTCTGAGACTTAATGTTCTCCTTGGCAAGATGGATACGTTAGCAGGCCCCATTTCGCGGGGTTATTATTACTGAGATGGAGTAAAGGTTATCCATGGAAAACACTCTGCACTGTGCGTGGCCTGTAGTATGTGCTCAGTAAATGGGATTTAGGGTCGAAATTCGCTCCATGCAGCTTGCTTGCTGTGGTTTGGTTCTGGGGGTGCATCACAAGAGATTAGGGTCTCAGGCCGGAATCTCCATGTTAAATGCTTTCTGGGGGCCGAAGGAATTATGTGTAGATGATGAAATTTTTCAAAGGTAGAAATCCCATTGGTTCACAAAAGAAATGGTTTGAAGGATTATGTCGTCACTGGACAGAAAGCATCCTTGATTCCTGAGGCTGAATACAATCCTCTCCTGGGGCACCTGGATCTGCTGGGGGGCGGTGGCACCTCACAGAGTGGGTGTCTTGGTTTTCAAGTTTAAAGTTTGGCCACCGCCTGGGCTGCCCAGAATGCCCGTCACACAGATTTCTCCCCGTTTTTAGTTTTTATAGGAATATTCCCTTTAAAAAGCCAGGAAGCACTTTTAGGCTGGTGCCAGGAGCAGCAGCTACATCTTTGAGGGACCACATCCAAACGGATCAAGAATAACAGAATGCTTTTTTCAAGAGATTTTGTCTGTGTAGACCATTAGCTTGGCTGAAATGTCAAAAACATCCTTGTTCTTTAATAGCAGATTATTTTTAGATGCAGATCATTTTGGGCTTTCCTCTGCAGAAGCTGCATGGGTGACACCTCCCCGTTCATGTCCTCTCCAGACGTTTTTCGGGATAAAATAGCCTTTCTCATCACTGGGTCCGGTGCTCAGGATGGCTGAGGTTTATGTGTGCCTGCCTTTCCCTCAGAGTGGCTCCCAGGCTCCTATCTCGGCTTTAAGGAGGGGGTCACTTCCTCTGGTGGTTGCTGGAGGATGCTTTTAGGAGGTAAACTCAGTGCCCAGTCCTGCTGGAGGTGTGGCAGAGGAAGGGGTGTGCCTGGTGGAGGCTGCCCCCCCCCCCCCCCCCAGGGATGAGAACTTTCACAGACTACTTTTACCCCCTCCAGGACCAGGGATGCTCAGAAGGGATCGAAGAACGGGTCCTCCCAGAGCCTCTCTTGGTTCCCTTACAGTGACCCCAGGGTGAGTCTGACCCACCGCTCTTCCTGGAGGAAGAAAAACCTCTCTCCTAGGTAACTGGTTATCAACATCAGCCGTTTGTTCTGCTTTTCCCAAGATCAGGCAGCTTGGCATAGATTTCTGGGCTGTTCCGAGCAGAACGGAGCATGCAAGGGGGACAACTCGTCAGAATCCTTGAAATCCCCTGAGGGAGACTCTCCACTCAAGAGTCCCGGTGTTGAGACAAGAGCAGGAAGGCTATTGTCAGCATGGGGCTCCCTGTAGGGTGAATCCACACTGCAGGTCTTTCCCTTCTCGTTGCTGATGGTCTGCACCTGGCTGTAGCTTGGGCACTGTCAACATTTGAGGCCAGATCATTCTCTGTTGTAGGGGCTGTCCTGTGCACTGTCGAATGCTTCTCAGCATCCTTGGCCTCTAGCTACCAGATGCTGGTAGCACTGCCTTCCCACCCCAAGTGTGTTAACCCCAACCTTGCCAATTGCCTGGGACTGGGTGAGGAAGCAGGTGAAATCGCCTGGGCAGAGAACCACTGGTTTACACTTGCAAAAATGTTTCAGAGTGTGGCTGTTGGGTTTGGGTTGTTGCCGTACCACTTATGAGCTATGTGGCCTTGGGAAAATTTACACAACCTCCATGGGCCTCAGTTTCCTCATCTATAAAATGGAGATAATGAAATACAATCTCCAGGGAGGGTTCTGTGGGAGTTCCATAAAATTACAAGATAATAAATGGAAAATGCTTGGCGTAGCATTTAGACAGAAAAAAAGCACAAACTAAATGGTCAGTGCCGTCTTCAATTACCTGGGTGAATCAGACTCCGCCCTCCATCCCGGTGTCCAAGGCGAGATCTCATCCATCAGACTAGACTCGGGGAGCATCTTGGCTTTCTGCTTGAAACTCACTGGTTTCCCCTCAGTTTCTCCCTTGGTTCTCCAAGTCCGGGATTCCAGGAGGTAGGGGTGTGGGGAGGCAGGGCAGGTGGCGCTTGAGGTTCACTCCCACACTTGCTGAGACAGGGCATTTGGACCAACATCGGGGTGTCTGGATTCCTGTTTGAGCACGGCTGGACTCCGCTGGGTGGAAGCGCTCTCTGCCGAGATAGAGATATTTCCCTGGCAACGATCTCTCAAGCTGACATGAAGACATGGCCGCCCACCGGAACGCGGCGTGTCTGCCTGGGCTCTCCTGTAATTTGTGAGGCGAGCTTCTGAGGAATGCAGTGCGTAAGGAGGAAACGGTAGGAGGTCCCTTCATCCTCCAAAGGCCAAAGGTGGGGCGCAGGTTGGTGGAGGATCTTCCGGGGAGGAAAGAGGCGTGGAGGGCATCCCTTCAGGGAGAACAGAGAGATCCAGGACACGTGCTGGACCGTTCCCACTCCCCCGGGAGGCCAGCGCCTCTATGCCTGCGGTGGTTTTGGAGTGTGAGCTGTGCTGCCCTTGGCTTTAGTCATTTCAGAAATATTTAACTCCAGAGCTCGATTTGGGCTTCTCAGCTGGAAAGACCCGGACTGCAGACCAACGTCCTCCTAATTCTTTTAATTTCAGCGAAACAGTAGTCGCCTCTTTGTGTCCTCTGGAGCTTGACTTGGAGCTCACGGAGCAGGAGGGAGACCAATGTAGGGGCTGGGGCAGGGGACTCTGCCGGGGTGCTGGTGGCTTGGAGGATGGTGTTGGCGGTGCTGGCGCCATTGTGTGCTTGAACTGAGGAAAACTTCCGAGATCCACTCGAAAGGCCTTAAGGATCTATTAGGTATGGGGAATGAGAAAGAGGCAGGATCACGTTGACTTCCAGAATGGCAGGGAAGACCACGAATTTGATCTTGGATGCTGGCTAGGTTGCTCTGAAACCCACGTGGCAATGGCCAACAGGATAGAGGGGTCTCGGGCTGGAGAGTCTGACCTGAGGGTCATCAGTGTAGATGGTAGTTGAGGCCATGGGAAGACCTGGGGTTGAATGGGGAGAGAGGGGAGTGCAAGAGAGGGGGCTTTGGTAGAAGCCTAGGGAAATCATAATGATGAGAGGAGAAGAATCCACAGGAGGCGTCAGGGGAGCTGCAGGCAGAGGACAGGGGACTCCACCGATAGGACAGGGAGAAGGATGAGGGTCAGCTGTGTTGAAGAGAACCCATTTGATTTAATGTATCATGCTCATTGGCTGTTGCTGGAATTTTAATGGAGGCCTATTTGGGGGGTGGGTACAAAGATTCACTATAAGTCTGGGCACTCCAGCTCCCATCCAGGGTGTGAATGAAACACAGGATGCTCATGGTCTTGACTCTTGCAAAACTCTAGTTTGTGTGCCTCTGTGCTCGCCACAACACTTGACGGTCACTTTTCCACATTACCCTGGAAAAGGACCCAGCCTTGGTGGAGAGCCCTGCCCTGGCTCTGTTCCTCAAGGTGGTGCCGTTGGGAGACCCTGGCCTCTGTGTGCTGAGGGCCGTTTGCCTTTCTCATACCTTCTCCCAGTATTTGAGCAGCTCCTATGTGCCAGGTGCTGGTCTACACCACAGGTCAGTCTCTGTCCTCCTGGACACCCTACTCCAGCGTAGAAGACAGACTCTAGTCCACGGCCAGCCCCCCGCCTGGGTTTGTAAATGAAGTTTTACGGGCACACAGCCACACCCACTCATGTACGTATTGTCTGTGGCTGCTTTCTGGCTACACAGTGAGAGCTGAGTCGTTGGGACAAAGACAGTATGGCCTGCAAAGCTGAAAATATTCCCCATGAGAGTCTCAGGTGGAGGGGCTTTGCGTCCCCCGTGGTGTCCCATGGGGGCGTGAGTACAGCTGCCCTTGAAATGCACGCAGCTCGGGGGTGGGGTTTCAGCAAGCGCACAGCTTGTGGGACTCCAGAGGGGAGGGCGAGAAGTCCCTTACGCTCGATTTTGTGGGTCATTGGTGTCTGGAGCAAGACTAGGATTCTGAGTTGTCTTTCCTCATCCCTGTGGCCGGGTCCCGGGCCAGCACCGCCCAGTTTTTGGATGGGGGAGAGAAAGGAAGGAGAGAATGGTGATTTGTTGTCCCCTTCCTAATGATCCCCCTAAGACGGGTCCTCAGCAAGTGTTTGGGGCCCCACTTTGCACAGTTGCCAAAATCCGGTCAGGTCAACCTTCTCGCTGCTCTGACTCAGGTACAGGGCCTCCAAATCATAAAAAGAGAAAGAAAAGAAAGATGGGTTTTGCCAGCACAGGAGCTCGGATTATGGAAATGAACATTCCCCCCGAAGTTTTCTAATGTCTGGGTGTGCACATGTAAGTGTCTGCCTCCAGAGCTCTTTCTAATAAGCAGATGGTGCATTTAATTTCCTTTTTTTGTTCTCTGAGCAACGCACGGCTCCCTGCACAGCCCTCCTTGCAGGCGACTGCACGTGGTGGTGACAGGACTTCTGACCATCGGCACCGATCCTGCGAGGCCGCCCAGAGCCCTGTATTCCTGGGGCTGCCCTCGGAGGAGCTGGCCTTCCCCCTCTTTTCAGCCCCAGCGGGAAGTTGTCAGGTTACTCGCGGCTCACAGCCTCCTGCCTTTGCTTCTCCAAAGAGTCTGGGCTGCAGCTGACCCCTCTGGACCTCACCAGCTGGGGAGCGGGGGTCCTGGGTGGGCTGAGGGGCTGAGTGCAGCCCCAGAAGGGGAGGGGGGCCTGGGAGATGCTGTGGGGAGGCTCCCAAAGGATGGTAGAGCCAAAGAGGAAGAGAGGAGGGCTGACGCGAGGAGCAGGCACAAAGGAGCAAGCTCGCGCTGCCGAAGAACAAGCAGAGCCGACGCCTTCAGCGTGCCCCAGGTGTGGCTGGGCTTTATGAATCCTGCTTGTTTTCCTTTTCCCTGGCTCCTCTCGCCGTGTTCCAGGGTGTCATAGAAACAGGCTCACGGGGGCTCTGTGCAGCTCTGGGTTCTGGTGGTCTCTAGGGAACGGAGGGGCTGCCTGGTGAGTTTCCTTGGCTCTGTGCCCCCTCCTGTCCAGTCCTTCTGCCTGACTGTGGGGGACCCGCCTTGCCCGTCCTGGAGAAACCTGGGCAGGGCTCAAGGCTCTGCTCTGGGGCTTGTGTCTCGTGTCTCTGGATAAGGAAGACTTGTGCCTCGGAAAGCTGCTGGCTTACGTTGGAAGGCGTGTGGCGTCCAGGAGGGGAACTCCACTGCCCTCTTCATTTTTCTTTCGGATTCTGTGTTCTGTGTGGTCCTGATGGAGTTGTAAGTCCTGGCCTCTGGGAACTGGGCTGGATGAGAGAGTCTTCATGGTCTGAGGATAATTTCTTGGCTTTTGTTCCTCTTCTTAGAAATACAAATGATCATTTGCTCATTATAAAGACTGTCAACAGCAACACTATATGTAAAACAAAAAGCAAAACAGCTTCTTTATTGGCGTCTCTTCAGTCTTGCTTCTCAGAGGTGACCAGGACGGGCCGAGGTGTGTCCTTACCCATCTTTCTCTGTGTGTATGCAAACACATATATTTGCACAGAAATAGCTTAACTTTAATCTTCTTTTTAAAGTAAAAATGGGATAATGCTATGCTTATTATTTGGAAAAGCTTCCTTTTCACTCAACGATGTCTCTTTGACATCATCTCACCTGGAACCCGGGCTCCACCTTTCTCTCAAGGCCGTTATTCAGCCGAATGGATGCACTGCTCGTTATTTGGCCAGCCCTACATTGATAGGTCTTTGAATGGTTTCTGCTTCTTCCCGGTTGCAAAGGGTCTTGTGACAACTATCCTGGCACACATCGCTTGGTGCTCTGTGCCTGTGTTTCTGTAAGACATTCCTAAGAGTAGGATATGGAGGTCAGGGGTGGTCTGTGCTGAATTTGCATCCTGGTTAAATATCTCCCGCCCCCTCCCCCGCCCCCCACAATGCCCCAAGGCTGTACCTGGTACCACCCTCTACAGGGCTCACCCTGCGAAGCCTAAAGGACACTGGTGAGAATGGCACTGGCCGCCCCACTTTTGCCTACATCTGCTGGTACAGCTGCAAATCCCCCGCCCCTATTGCCCTGGAACTATAATCTGCATCTTGTCACAACTAGCGGCAATTTTTCCTTTTCTGCAGAAATAACTCCTCAGTCAAGGTTTGAGAAATATCGCCTGCGTGCCTGCACTTTTCTGCATGACTCCACAGCTGGCGCCCCTGGGGCCCAGCCACCCCCAGCAAGAACTCAGGATTCCCAGCTCCGGCAGGCAGCCTCACCCCGGAGGGAAAGTCCGCTTTCCCCGGCCTTCTTGGTGTTGTTACTGCAAGTTCCGGGGTTGGCGTTTGCCTCCTTTAGGACTTGCCACCTGCTACCTGTGTGTCCTTGAGCAGCCCGCTCCAGCTGTGGGCCTCAGTTTCCTCTAAGGTGAAATGGGGCTGCTAGAATAAGAACAGCTGCCTCCTTGGGCCGCTGGGAGGAGGCAGTGAAGTAACCAGCCCTGCCACGGGGCTCGGCTTTTGTGCACATCCCGCGAGTGCTGGGCAGGCTGTTGCTGAGTTTTCGGCTGCTGGACTGCGGCTTTCCCAGCGGCTGTGTCTTCAGCGCCAGACCCTGAAGAGCTGCTCAATAAATGCTCAGGGAGTGACTGAGCGACAGGGTCTGCGACTGGAGCAGATGAAAGGAAACAGGGCTCCCAGTGGGTCCGCAGCCAGTGGGCTCCAAGAGGAACCTGCAGCCTTGGAGGCCCTGTCCCCTGCCCGTACCTGCCAAGGCTCAGGCGGCTCTGCCCCGTCTTCCAGGCCAGAGAGCAGGAGCGGGGCCTGGGCAGGTGCTGGCCAGTGTCCTGCTCCTTCAGTCACCTCCCGTCCCAGCCTGGCCTGGAAACTCAGTGGCCCCAAGGTGGTGGGGACTCTGCTTGTTCTGACCCTCATTTTGGCCCTTGCTTTGGGCTCTGCAAGGCGGGTGGGTTTGTATGTGTGCGTGTGCGTCTTCTTGTGCAGGTGTGACCCTCTCGCTGAGTTTCCAGGTCCTAGGTTGTGTTGGTGTGGATCTAGGGTTGCCAGATCAAATGCACGAGTTCCAATTAAACTTAACTCTAAGATTAACCAATTTCTTCTAGTTTAAGTATATCCCCATGCCGTGGTTGGGAGCTATGGACGCTAAAAATGATTCGTTGTTTGTCTGAAAGTCAAGTTTAACTGGCGTCCAGTGTTTTCACTGGCTACAAATGGCAGTCCTGTCTGGGGTTGTCGGCGTCTCTCCACAGGAGGGACTGGCCGTAGGTGCCAGGATGGGGATGGATCGAGAAGACCCTCCTGGCTACTTTCGTGGTCCGGAGGCCATGGGGTTGGAAGCTGCAGCCCCCAGGCCTGCGCGATGCTCCCCCGCACCTGCCTCCCCCTGCCACCTCCGTGGGGGCTGGTTTCCCTCCCGTCTCTCTCCAGACGCAGGGCGAGAGCTGCCCCACCCCCACACCCCAGCCTCCTTTGGAGCCCAGCCCCTCAGCCAGACAGACACAAACAGCACAGACGGCTGCAAAGCTTTCTCCAGCTCCCTCTGCAAGCGGCCTGCAGGTGAAGCAGGAGCCCTGGTCCTCACTGCCTCCCCTTCCGGGAGACCCGGCCAACCAGCCACAGCTTTGGAACCAAGCTGCTCCTTCCCCTGTCTCAGCTTCCCTGTGGTTTTTGATGTTTGTTTGGGACTTAATTTAACCCAGGCCCTGCCCAGGTATCACAAGCCCAAGGGTGCATTTGTGTCCAGCTGGCTGGGGGGCTGTAAGGAGGACATTGGACTTCGCCTCTGAGTCCATGGCAGCCCTTCCTGGGAAATACCACCAAGGCACCCTGTCCTGTGCTAGAAAAAGTACTGAACTCGATACAGACAGGGTCTCAGTTTCCCTGCATCTCCTCTTGAGGGGGTACTGTGATTCGCTGCATGTTCACTTGTTCTCTCTAGTCTCTTTCAAGCCCCTGAACTTGCTATGCTCTCTTCTACCACAGGGCCTTTGCACATACTTCCTGGAAAGCTCTTTCCCTCCTCCCTTCACCTGGTAAATGTCTCGTCTGCCAGCTGAGTCACCACTGCCTCAGGGAAGCCTGGCCACACTGATGCAGGCACAGCAACCTCCTGCTATCTGTTCTCATAGCACCAAGTGTCTCTCTGCTGTAGGTCTTAGCCCAGCTATAGCTACCTATTTCTCTGGGCGTGATTCTGTGATGAATATCTGTCCCCTTCTCACTATGCTGGCCGTGAGGGCGGAGGCTGTGCTTGTTCTTGATTCCCACTGGCCTCTGGTGTTTAGCACATGCTCAGATAGAATTTGATTAATGAATGAAGTGTACTCGTTTTACAGATGGGGAAACTGAGGCTCAGGAAAATGACATAATTTGTCTGTTGTTGTACAGTCACTCAGAGGTGGGGCTGGATTTGGACCCACCTGGTTGGTCCCTGGGTGCACACTGTTAACCGCTTAACTATGGTAGCTTTCCAACAGTAGAAGTGAGAGAGAGCACGTAGGACACGTGCACCCAGACTCCCAGGAGTCGCCCAGAAGACGGTGTCAGGGACTTTCCTGCCTGTGGACTTCTTACTGTATTGCGTAGAATGTCCCATCTTTCTGAATGGCCCTTAGCAAAGCCCTTAGTAGTATTTTAAGCACAGTCATCAGTGTGGGAGGATGGATGTTTACAATTAAGAGAAAAAAGAGACTCTATATCTTATTTAGCTTGTGGTCTGCCATGGCCCCCTGATCTTCTCTAGCTTCAGTCATGCAAGGTCCACACTGCCTCTCTTGCTAGCTGTTCAGTTTCTTTTCCCTCTTCAAGTTTGCTTAGAACTTGATCCCATCTCTACCCCATCCCTTACCCAGGTTGAGTTGGATTTTGTCAACAGCTGTTCCAGCCTTTGGTAAGGTCCAGATTGAAGGAAAGCCTCGAAAAAGAGGATGTGTGAAGAAAGGTGCAGATACCTCATGGGTGGGTAGTCACTGGGGTCAATCCAAATGCTGGAAGAAGGCCTGCCCTGGAGGGCTGGGGGAGTCTCAGGGCTGAGGGTCAGGCCCCGGTGGAGGAAGGGTCTGAGCCTGCCGGGGTGAACTGCGAGTATTTGATAAAGTCCTCTTTCTCTTCATGGTTGATGGGGACTTGATGAGGCTGCTTTATTTGATGGGAGGATTAAAGAACTCCTTGGTGGAACTTGCCCAGTATGACAGCAGGGTGACACAGCCTAGTTACTGATTATTGATTGCCCAGCTGTCATAGGCTCAACAACCTTCAGTTATAGCTGTAATTTGTATTAATTGTCAATGCAAGTTTTGACTTTCCTCGTCAATGAAGGGGGTGTTCAGAGAGCAGTGATGGAAGCTACCCAAAATGGTGGATATTTCATGGGCAAGCCTCTTTGCCCGCCCATTCACAGGTGAAGAGAACTCTTTTGGTTTTTTTAGAGGACCCTGAATAAATGACAAATAATGCTGCTCAAGTCCCTCCCTCTTGCCATCCATCCATCCACTCACCCACCCATCCACCCATCCATCCACCCATCCACCCATCCATCCATCCATCCATGATCCATCTATCCACCCATCCATCCATCCACCCATCCACCTATCCATCCACCCGTCCATCCATCCGTTTGTCCATCTGTCCATCTGCCCATACACACCTCCATCCACCTATCCACCCATCCATCCACCCACCCACCCACCCATCCACCCATCCATCCACCCACCCACCCACCCATCCA
>NC_060273.1:4531961-4672277 GCF_021613505.1 Equus quagga
CCATCCACCCACCCACCCACCCATCCACCCATCCATCCACCCATCCATCCATCCATCCATCCATCCACCCATCCATGCCTCCACTCATCCACACATCCATCCATCCACCATCCATCTGTTCATCCATCTGTTTTGTATCTCCATTCATTTATTCAGCAAAGACTCATTAACCACCTGGTAGATTCTTGGAAGGCACCCCCTCTAATGGTTGAGAGCACAGGCTCTGAAATCTGGCTTCCTGGGCTCAAACTGAGTTTCACCACCTCCTAGCTAGTTCCTTGGGCAAGTTATCCAACCTCTCTGGGCCTCTATGTTCTTATCTCACAATTGGCTGTTAAGAGCTCCTACTATTGCAGATATAAAGAGGATTAAGTAAGATGCCACATAAAAAGTACATTGTCCACGCTCAACAGACGTTAGATTTTCCCATTTATTCTTACTCTTTGTAGGTGCTGCAGATAACATGGTGAGCATAGGGAAGACACACATTTGGACAAAGAGTGACATACAGGCTGATGAGTTCTGCATGAGGGGAAGGCCAGAGGGTTATGGGGGGGGGGCCTCACCCAATCTTGGCGGCTCAGAGAAATGTTCCCTGAGGAATCGCTGTCTTGGCAGAGGCTTGCGGGGTGGGTAGCAGTTGGCATCTCACCTGAAGATTCCAAACAGCGTGTAGCCGAGTGACCAGGACCTTGCAGGGTTGCGTTCTGGTCCCCCCTGGCAGAGTTGAGTGACCCAGCACTCCTGTCCCCTCCTCTGGAAGTCTACCAGATCTGGGAGTGGCTTGGTGGGGGAGGAGCATGGCAATGACCATTGCTTCACCATCATCACACTCCCAGTGGGTATCTGCCAATCCTCTGCCTCAGTCTCCTGTCTGGGGAGGGGGTTAGGAATGCCAAGCCTGCTGCTCTCCCAACACTGTCAGGAGGTAAGATTTGATGGCAAGCGAGGGCCCTTTGAACATGAAAACGTTCTATTTGAATGCAAAATATTCTGTGACCGTGATATTTTCTATCCTGTGAAATCATTGTTGACCCTGAAACTGTCTTTTCAAAAAACGAACAGAGTTAACCCTTCCTCCATATTCCACCGGGGGAGGGAATTTGTCAAAAAGATTGTTGTTGCTGTTATACGCACGGAGAGAACTAAGGAAGGTGCAGAGAGGGGACCAGGACCCAGGACTCCTGACTCCCTATCTGTAGGGTCTCAAATAGGGAAAGCACTTCAGGTTCTTTCTATAGGGTTGCTCTGTAAGAAACAGCCCTCATCTAATATTTGCAGAGGGATCTTAGACAATATCCAAAAACAGAAGTGAATGTTGGGTGCGTTCAGTCGTCTCTACAACCAGGACAGCTCCAGGGCTGAAGCAACTGGAAACATTTTGGGAGTCAGATTTGGGGTTGAATCCCAGATTTTGGTGGTTAAAAGCTGTGAGAACTTGGGCAGGTTTTTAACATCTCTGGGCTCCTGTGACCTGGGAAAATAGGATACATTGTGCTAAAACATGTGGGAGGACTCCCACCTGGCTCCATGGGAGGAGGGATGACCGGCGGGGCAGGATTCCAGTCTCCCAGGCGCCTGGTTCTGATACCAACAAAGCCCACGGTCATTTTCACAAACGCTTTCCTTGTAGGGTTATTCTCAGGGTCAGGGGTCATGCACGCGGGATGTCGTCACAGTGTCTGGCACAGTAGTCAATATTTATGGGTTTATTTTAGTGCATCCATTGGTGTTTTCCATTGTTCTGTATTTCCCCAATCCTTAGGAGCATCAGAATCACTTTGGGAGGGTGTTTATTAAATATGCCAATTCCTGGGGCTCACTTCCTGAAATTCTGATGCTTAAAGGCTCAGCTGGGACCAATGTTTGCTGAAACTCCCAGGTGAGCCTCATGGAGCCAGCTTGGCTCTGGCTCGGGGACCCGGTTTGGGAGCCAGTCCTTGGTGCTACTTTGCTTAAACGTCAAGTTTGGCTCTTCTCCATCTCATATTGTCGTCGCTTGTGTTCGGGTCCATTTCTTCCTCCTGGGCGGTCAGATCCTGGATGTCAGGGTCATCTCTGGCTTGAGTTTGCATCAGCGAACCAGGTTTCCATAGGTGCTCAGTGGAATGACATTGCTTGCTCAGTGGGGTCAGGCTCCAGGGAGGCGTGTGTGTGTGTGTACGGGATGTGAATCTTTGTTAAAAGAATCTGTTTGTCCTTCGTCTGCATTTGCTCTGCGTCAACGTGATTTACTATAATGGAAGCCAGTGCAGCTTAAGCAGAGGCTTTGCCCTGAGATGCAGCGAGGTTATGGATGCACAGAGCTGCCCAGCACCTTCCTGGGAAATGCTTCAGTGTCATCCTCGGCTAATTGAACACAAGTTTCCACTTGCATCTAACACCTCCGTGGAGGCCATCGTGGTTTCTCCTGCAGAGTGGGCACTACTGGAGTGCCCACGTGTATGTGAGTAATTGGCATGGAGGGGCTTCATCCGCTGAACGAAAACCATGGGATACTGAAGCTGGTGGAACAGGCGTCACCATCGGTTACCACGTGTGAGATGGGGAGTTGGTATCCCAGAGAGGGCCTCCTTTTAGGTCCTTGACCTTGATCAAATCAATCAAACGGTTTGATTGATTCCTCATATACACGTAATCAGTACCATGATTGGTACTGATTGGGTGATACCTCAGTTGCTCTCTGTGCGAGGCAGAAAAATAAATTGTAGAGCCAACTTCCTTGAGGGTCCTTTCTTTAGCACCAGGGCTTCTCAAAATGCTGCCCTTAGAATCCCTGTAAGAGAAGCATCTGAGGTGCTTTCTAGACATGCAGATTCCAAGGTCCCACCCTTCTGAATCAGAATCTCTGGGGCTGGGGCCACAAAATGAACTGATGACTCAAGAAGTTTGTAATCAAGTGGGGAGATTAGATGAGTATGTGAATAAGTATGATACAAAGTGGATTGAAAAACACAATACCTTGATTATTTTTAATGAAATGTGTGCTTCAAAAGAAATTCAAGGAATACAGAAAAGTACAAGAAAGAAAGAAAAATCACCTCAAATCTCACCACCCCAAGAAATAAACCTCCTTAATATTAAGTGAACATCATCCCGGACTAAGCCTGTATACAGATAGAAGGATGCTGGAGAGGTGGACAGGCAATTCTGAGCAGACAAAATGGGATTTTTGAAAACAAAAAGTGCCAAACTTAATGTTACATGAATTTAACTGAAGAAAAAGAAACTGGAGGAACTGGAGATGACTGTGGGGTCCAGGCTGGTGAGGAAGGCAAAATAAGAAGGGGTCATGAGGTTGTGAAGAGCAGGTTTAGGAAGGATATGAGGGGCCAGGAGACGCAGAAGGTAGGAGAAGGGAGCTGGAGTGGGAATTTTAGATCTTGAGACCAGACGGCTTTACAGTGATGATGATCAAAGAGAAGTCATCAGAATGGAGCTATCAAGCCCCACTGCTTGAGGCTGGGATGTGAGATGCTCTCCGTGGACATCTGCTCATTGATGTGAGAATGTGAGCATCCTGGTCCTGCCAGATCATTCCTAAGGAGGACTCTGTGCCCATCACTGGGCTCAGAGCAGTGGTCCCCAAATGGCGTTCCTTGTACCATGACAGTTCTGTATAAAATATTTATGGGTCAAGGATGAAATGAAGAAAACTGAGAAAATGTCACAGAAATATGCCCTTTGGTGAAAGATTGCTGGTTGTCATTTCTGGGGGATTGTTCTTTATTCTGAAATGATGTCTGTTCTATTAAATTTTATTTTGTATTTTCAGATTTTTTTCTTTTATGAAATGCTATGGGGTCAGAAATCTCTAATACTTTCTCATGTCGGATTCTCCTCTCCTTCTTGGCAATGGGAGGGTTACACCTGCCTCCTCCGTTTCCATGGCTGAGGGGATGTGACTAGTACTGGCCAGTGGGCTGGGGGCAGAAGTGCGGTGTGTGGCGTCTAGGCTGGAGCGTTTAATTCCTGGTGCACGGTCTTCCAGCACTGTCTTCCCTCTGCTGCCCTGACAAAGGATGGAACGTCCACCAGCTCGAGCCCCAGAGTAAGTTCAGTGTGGAAACAGAGCCCCCAGTGCCCCCTGCTCCTTGAGATGCAATGCACATGTAGCATAGGGAGAAACACAAGTCCCGTTGTTTTAATTCCCCGAGACTTAGGGGTTGTTTGTTATTGCGGCAAAACCTAATCTAGCTTGACTGATTATGGCGTTTTTTGTTTGACTCTGTTCTAGTGGTAGGATCCCCTCCTGCTTCAGAGGGAGCTTCATGCTGCTCTGGTATCTCAACCCTTTAGAGGTGTACTGTCCTCACCACATTAAATGCTTCTGTCCTAATCACGATGCTGCTGCTTCCTTGTCCCCCGAATCAAGCGCCTCCATCATGCCAACACACCCAGTTAGATTTAGTGGGATGGATTCCCAATTGTCACTAAGGACGTAATTAGATTATATTTTTTTTTCCCAGTTCAACTAAAAGAAAATTGACAATAAAATGCTGATCAATATTGGCAGCTCAGGAAGTGCAGCCTGCTTCGAGAGGCAGAAGTGTTTGTTTTTTTTAAATCTGTATTCTTGAGTAAAGAAAACAAATCCATCTCTCCTTCCTAGAGGGAGAAGACTGAGAGCTGGGCTTAGCAACAGCTGGACCGTCGGAGTCTGAGTTCAACACCCAGATGCCTCCCCCCAACCCCGGGTGGAGGGCGTGTCCGGTCTTCAGGGGGCTGTGCTGCTGTGGTGAAGTCTGCTTTCTGTTGTTGGTGCTGTGCGTGTGTCTCCGGGTGTGTGTGTGTCTGTGGGTGGATGTCTGCACGTTAGTGACAGCGTGTACCTGTGTGGGCGTGTGCGACATTCCCATGTGAACCTCAGCTTTGCGGGAATCTCAGGGCCCTGAGCCCGGCGGATGCCGTTTTAAGAAAAATCACTCAAAAACGAGACAGAAAGAATTGAAATCAAATCCCAGCTCTGAAAGCACCAGGTTTGTGGGCGGCTCTGGATTTCCTTTGTTTTCGATTCTACCTTCCTCCAGACGACAGTTTCGCTTCCTATTAAAGGATCGGAATCAAAGAGTTAAAGCTGATCGTGAGCACAAGAGTCGATGCGGTATGATTCTCTTTACGTCAGGGTTTCTCAGCCGAGACACTATTGATGTTTTGGGTTGAACATGTCCCTTTGGTGGGGCTGCCCTGGGCGTTGTGGGATGTCTGGCAGCATCCCTGGGTTGCACCCAGCAGCTGCCAGTAGCATCCCTCCCCCAAGGTGTGACAACCACACGTGTGTCCAGACATTGCCAAATGTTCCCGGGGGGCGAAATCGCCCCCAGTTGAGAACAATGCCCAGCACAAAGCACCAAATCAAAGGAGGGGAGTGGAGGCCGTTGGCGATCAGGGCTGAGCAGTGAGTGAAAGTGGGGTGGGGGCATCTGAGAGGGGGGCGTAATTCTCTGCTTCTGGATCTGGGTGTTGGTTATATGAGTATGTTTGGTTTGTAAAAAATTTAATGAGTCGCCTCTTCTATGTGCACACTTCTATATGTATGTTATGCTTCAACAGAGTATTTACAAAATCAGTCATGAGAGGAACGATTTGCAGAATCAAATGATTGGCATGAAGGCTGATCGCCTTAATTTGAGCTGCTCTCCAACCAACATGAGGGGCCGCCAAGGTGAGCCTTTCAGACTGTCGGCCGTGGGGAGGGGTGTGTGCACACATGGGTGTGCACATGTAACAGGGTTTGCTGGTTACACAGAAGGATGAGCCTTCTCCCGAGGGAAGGAACAGAGACACAAGTGGAATACCAAAGCTTTGAGCTTTCTGAATGGATTTGCTAAAATCTTGCACATGAGGTATGCTCCCAGCACACAACTGTGCCCATATAAACATGAGTTCTGCAAC
Source organism: Equus quagga (assembly GCF_021613505.1). Classification (NCBI taxonomy): domain Eukaryota; kingdom Metazoa; phylum Chordata; class Mammalia; order Perissodactyla; family Equidae; genus Equus; species Equus quagga. Next base: position 4,537,857 of record NC_060273.1, read on the forward strand.
AGGGGCCACACATGGGGTTTGAGCTGAGATGGAGAAATCACGGTGAAACTGAGGAATTTGGCCACAGTTTCTTGGGGATACCTACAGTTTCTGGGATTCTGACTGCAATTCTGGAATTCCCAGTTGCCATCTGCCTCTTGTTCATTCAACAAACGTGTGGAATCACTGTGTGCCTAGAACTTGCCAGGAGAGGAGGATAAAAAGATGATTGAGATGTGAAATCCATCCGAGGTGACTCCACCCTCACACAAATCAGATAAGAATCTGAGGTCTTGCTGGGCAAGCACCTTGATAGACCCCATCCTGCAGCCTATATGAGAATAAAGGACATCTTTTTTTTCATTACATAAGAAAATGCATTGTGCTTCATATATACAAATGCGATTTGTGTTAACTCTGTAGTGTAACTGTGGCTATATTCTTAGCATTTTTTTTCTTTAGAGAGAGATTTGTTTCTCAACAAATCATCTCTAGAATCTGTTAGATTGGAAATTTACTTAGAACCAATAAAAAGTACAGGACAGTCAGGCCTTATGCAGGAGGTTCTAAAGTTAGTGGGTGAAGCAAAAAATTCAGTAGAGTCAAGATTACCCCTGAAAATCCCCTCCATCTTTCACAAAGTAGAGAAGTCAGACTCACCACCAGGTCCAACCCAGCGTGTCTTCCTCCTGGGTTGGAAAAGACGGTGTTTCCTTTGGTGAGCAGCTGATGAAGTTATTGAGGGACCACATTTTATGCATAATTGTGTCTTCAACCCCAGAATCTTTCATCAAGATGAGATACTTTCACTGGAAAAGGCAAATAGCAGCTGAACTCCTACTGTGAAGGCGGTGTTTGCACCTCCCATTTCTCTCTCACTTTCCTTCTCTTTGTTCTTGCCAAGCACCAAGAGTTCATTTTCCACAGATTAGAAGAGCCCAAGCTGGTCTACAGCTATGAGTGGGATTCCTGGGTCATATGACAGCTCTGTATTTAATTGTTTGAAGAACTGCCACACTGTTTTCCAAAATGGCTGCCCCGTTTGACCCAGCAGTGTATGAAGGTTCCAGGTCTCCACATCCTCACCAATGCTTGCTATTGTCTGTCTTTTTGATTCTGGCCATGCTAGTGGGTGTGAAGTGGTATCTCATTGTGGTTTTGATTTGCATTTCTCCAATGGCTAATGATGTCGAGCATCTTTTCGGGTGCTTATTGGCCATTTGTCTATCTTCCTTGGGGAATTGTCTATTCAGAAAAGAAGGCATAGGTTCACATAAAAACTTATATATGAATGTTTAAAGTAGCATCATTCATAATAGCCAAAAGGTGGAGATAACCTAAATACCCATCTCCAGATGAATAGATAGACAAAATGTGGTATATCCACAGAGTGGATATAAAAAGGAGTGAAGTTCTGTTACCTACTGTAACATGGATGAACCTTGAAAACATGATGCTAAGTAAAAGAAGCTAGACACAAGAAGTCATGTACTATATGATTTAATTTATATAAAAGTCCATAAAGGGACATCTACAGAGATAGAAAATAGATTGGTGGTTGCCTAGGGCTGGTAGGAGGATGGGAGGGTGGAGGTGATAACTAAAGGGTATAGGGTTTCTGTTTGAGGTGATGAAATGTTTTAAAATTGACTGTGGTAATGGTTGCATATATCTGTGAGTATATTAAAAAACGTTGAGATGTTAAAACAAAGAGCCCAAGTTGCAATTCTGTTGATTATCTGATGGACTTTAAAAAGACAGATTCCTGAGCCTACCTCCAGTGACTCTGACTCAGTAGGTCGTGGGTAGGGCTTGAGTGTCCGCAAGGGGTTCTGCTGCTCCTCCTGGTTTGGGGCCCTTTGTGTCCATAGGGCACCCTCTGTCCTCTGAAGTCTAGAGGTCATGGTGATGATGGCCCATGTTTGGGAGAGCTCACCAAGTTCTTGGCACTGTGCTGAATACCTTTACTCTCATCATCCCTTACTCTCAAGGTAACTTTCTTATGGGGTGGATAATATGACCTCTGCTACAGAGATGAGGAACTGGAGTTTTAGAGGAATTTAAGGAACTTCTTCAAAGCCCCAGTAGGAAGTGGTGGAGCTGGGAGATGCACTGGGGGCCACTTCTTGGGAGCCAATGCTCTCAAGCCCACAAATTCCATGGTCCATGGATGTCTGAAGCCCTGCCTGAGATTTCTGCTGAGACTGAGGTGGGGGCTCAACGTCTCAGGACCACCCCGGTCTCCTGGGCACTCGAGTCCACGTCTGCCGCCTCTGTCCTCTACTTTTCTGCCAGAAACTTGGTCCCTGCTTTGATTTCTACAAGCATAAGCCATGCACTCCAAGCACTAATGGTTTTGTTGACTTGTTGAGATTTGGGACCTTGGAGAGGGTCACATCACTCTCTGCTTGTTCTTGGCCAACTCAGTGACTTCTCTCACGTTGCTTCATCCATCCGGTTTCCTACTACCTCCTCCCTCCTGGATGGCTCTGGGAACTCTGAGTTTTTGTCCCTTTGTTTTGCAGAGCACCTTCGCTCTTCTCTGCAACCAATCCCCAAAGTATATAGCTGAGCCCAGGTCAATGCTTGACACGCAAAAGATTCCACAGATGGGATCCAAATGGAAAGTGGTGGTAGTTACAGATTGATGTGGATGCCACTTTGTTTTTCCCTATAAAATATACTACTTAACCAGCAAACTCTTGGCCCTTGGTTGCAATCCTTGGCTGGCGACGGTGGGGTGGATGCTACTCCTTTGTAAACAGGGGAGGAACACTGTGCAGTTAAAGAAAGAGAAACCGGCTCCCTTCAAGAGGCAGAGGAAGGCTTCCCGAGCTGATGCCAGCTTGTTTTCAGGCAAAATGGCTGTTATATTAAAATTGCCCGAACTTGGGCTGGTGCCCTGTGTGTTCAGAGCTCAAAGCCATGATTACTTGAATTATTTTTTTCTTGTTGTTGGTTGGTTTTCCATCCTGCTGCCTGGCAGCTTCAACTTCAGGAGTTCAGTTCAACAGACACCAGCAGCACCTACTATGTGCTGGCCTTAATAGCACCTACTATGCGCCAGGCACTGGGGATACAGTGTTGAACAAAATAAACACAGAGCCATTTGAACAAGAGAATGTAGTTCCCACTCTCAGCCCCTCTGAAAGAGAGACCACCATTGGGCTTCTGAAGATCTCAGGCACCCCTGCATCGTCTCCCTGAAGAGGGAGGGTGAAGAGCTTTGGTGTCTGGGGCCCGTGGAGGAGGATTTACGTGGGTCATCGCCAAGGTTTGGAGTGATGGGGAGGAGCTGGCTTTAGTGTTTAGAGGTGAGAAAGCGGGAGTGGCTTGATCTTAGGGGAAGCTGAGATTAAGAGAAGGCTTTTTGGAGTTTCCATATGTAGTGGAGACCTATACGAGGGTCCCTGTGGCTGAGCCTCTGGTCAGTGGAGTGACCATATGAGGATCTTCTTATAGCAGACGGCCCCGAAAGGTTAACAGATTGGGAGCAGCTGCAGTGATGGTGACCTCCAGGGACCTAGTTCCTTCTTGGCTTTCCAAACAATGTGTAAGCCCAGAGGTCTTATGTAAACTCATGGAGAAGGGAAGGAAGCTCCGAGAATGACAAGAGTGAGTTCCCCACCTGCCAGGCCTCCCGGGACTCAGAGCAGATTTAACCAGAGTTACAGAAATAGGAGTGTGACATTTCTTATACCCGGATGTGGTGGAGCAAAATGTATTCCCTCTGGTTTGGAGGGAATGAGAACACTGCAGACACGACTCCAAGTTTCCATTCTTAAACCCCATGTCTAGAAACGCCGATTCTGCCGGGTCCACAGACCAAAGCTCCATAAACACATCCGTTGCTGCATCTCTCTTGCCTGGCACTCTCCCCAGCTTTCCCTCTTTGGCCCATAGAGGAGGGAGGTTCCAGCATGACTTCTCTCCCCTCAGGCATGAGCTGGGATGGGAGCGTCCATGTTTCTCTCTGCCCCTTTTGTGTGAGGACAAGATGATGTGGTTGGGGAGACTGAGCATACGCTGACTCTAACCAGCCAAGTTCACATACTAGTGAATGGGTTGCTTTACCTAAACTATGGCAGCAGGGTCCACCTTCTTGGTCCCTTGCACAGGCTCCAGGCTTTTTGGGGCAAGTAGGACAGGCAAGACCTGCCTCTAGTAGGGCCAGCCAGCAAGTGACCGACTGCCCATCTTGAACAGTGAGGGTTTATCATCTCACATACGAAGACCAGAGATAGCCAATTCCAGGGTTTGCTAAATGCATAGCTTGAGATGACGATTTCTTGTTTGACTTCTCTATTGTGCTCTTGTCTTTCTCCTCGTGGAGCCTGCCACAATCCAAATATGAGGTCCTCACGTGACAACACCCACAGGCAAGGAGGAAGGGGCACAGTGTCTCCCCCCACATTTATATACTTAAGTCTCTTCCAGCAAACCCCAGTGGACTTCCTGCATCTCAGCCGCATCTGCCCTGGGCTGATGGAGCCCTCAAGAGAGCAGTCAGGATGGAGTCTGTGGACGGGTCCTAAACCTATCACTGGCCAAGGGGGTTGATTAACATGATTAGTTTAGAATCTAAGCCTTAGACTAGAGAACGGCAAACTTTTTCTGTAAAAAATGGTACTATTTAAGGCTTTTTGGTAGAGACCCCTGTGTTGCAACTACTCATCTCTGCCATTGTAGTGTGAAAGCAGCCCCAGACACTGCGGAAGTGAGTGGGCGTGGCTTTGTTCCAATAAAACTTTATTGACAAAAACAGTCAGTGGGCCGGCTTGGCCGCTGGGCTGTGGTTTGCCAAACCCTGCTTAGACTAATCGTGATTTGTCCCCTGGGGCTGGGCCAACACTTCCAAGAAACAAGTCAGCCCAGGACCTGAGTAAAATGGGGGTTCTGTTAACAAGGAAGAAAGAAGGAATAGCCGGTTTCTGGGTAGGTAACTGATAGTGTCAGGGCCAAACCAGCTCTCCAGTCCACTTTGCTGTAAGTAAAGGCAATGGGAGGATCCCCATCCAGCTGTTTGTCTGTTCAAATTTGGTTAAAACCTGTAGAGAGAAGGGACAATGACCTTTGTCTCAGTTAGCTACTGCCACAAAAGTGCTGTGGAACAAGCCACCCCAAATCAGAAGCTTAATACAATAACACTCTGTTTTTATGGATCTGCAGGCCAGCTGAGGGTTGGGCAGTCTAGGCTCTAGGTACATCTGGGGGACACTGCTCTGTTTTAGTGTGTCTTATCTTCTCCTGGGACAGCAGCCCCACCAAGGCGCATTCTCATGGTGATGGCAGAAGCATCAGAGTGCAAGCACGAATGAACACTCACTTTTCAAGCTTTTGGTCACATAATGCCAACCAACATTCCATTGGCTAAAGCAAGACACATGATTAAACCCAACCTCAAGGGCTGGAGGAGTATACTCTGACTCTCTCTCTCTCTCTCTCTTTTTTTTTTTTGGTGAGGAAGATTGGCCCTGAGCTAACATCTGTTGCCAATCTTCCTCTTTTTGCATGAGGAAGATTGTCCTTGAGCTACCTTTAGTTTGTATGTGGGACACCGCCAGAGCACTGTTTAATGAGCTGTGCGTAGGTCTGCACCTGGGATCTGAATCAACCAACTGCAGGCTGCTGAAGCAAAGCGCATGAACTCAACCACTACATCACTGGGCTGGCCCCCTATACTCTGGCTCTTTACTGAGAAGAGCCACAAAGTGGCAAAGGGCCTGGATATAGGGCGTTGTGAAGAATTGGGTCCATTAATGCACTGTATTCTACTACAACCCCCTAACCACCACTGCAATTCACTAAATATTCATCTAATGCCACCTGTGCCTAAATGCTTCTGGCTGCAGCCCAGGCAATGGGGACCTGGCTGGGGAGGGATATAGCAGGACATTGCTGTCCTGCACATCTGGGTGTCATCGTGTGTGGCCAACTCTGCACTGACCGTGGCTGACTTGTCTTGTTCTGAGTCCCTAAGGGGCAAGGCTCGTGCTCATTCTATTCCTGAGTAATTTTGACAAAGCAGGTTTCAGGATCCCAGGAAGCAAATCGATTATAGATTTGACTTTTGCAGGGAGTGAGAATGGCTGAGCGTATATACCAGTTTACATGCTGGTGATTATTTCTTCCCCAGAAAGAAGGCTGGCTATTAGGAAGCTTCTGTTAGATTCATTTGCCCCATGGACTCGTGCTCGTGTGTGTGTGTGTGTGTGAGCGTGTTGTTGGAGCTATTTCTCTTTATAATTACATTAGCCAATACTCTGAATAAAGGGTGGAAATTAAATAGACTTCCCCAGACAGGCACTCCACCCTTTCAAACTGGATCACACATCATAAAATAAAACACAGTCACATTTTTAAAAACGCTTTGTGCTAAATTGATACTGGCTTCGACAAAGATACCATTTGCCTGAAGGATGGAGGGTCCTTGTCACGTGCCGTCTTGTATGCAGCCGTCCCACATCCTGTTCTCTTTTCTTAACAAATACAAGTTGTTGAAAAGACCAGCTGCATCTATGTGAACGTTGAATTTTCGAAATTATTTTTGGAGGCTTGGAGGTTGGGGTGGGTTTATTTGTTCAGTATTCAACGAATATTCCCGGGATCCCTGTTACACCCTGGGTACTGTCCCAGGGGCTGAGAACACAATAATCGGGAAAAGAAGGTAGGATTCCTGCCCTCAGGGGGTGAACAGTTTTAGAGCTGTACCTTGCAGTAAGGCAGCCACTAGCCGCGTGTGGCTATTGAGCACTTGAAATGTGGTGGCTACATTGACATGTGCTGGAAGCGTAAAATATAGATGGGATTTTGATGATTTAATGTAAAAAAAAGTGAAATGTTTCATTAATATTTTAAAAAATAGTTGCTACATGCTGAAATGTTATTTTGGATGTATTTGGTTAAATGAATGATATTATTAAAATTGCTTTCACCTCTTTTGTTTTATTATTATTGTTTAACATGACCACTACCTAAGGTGAAAGTAAGTATGGAGCTCACATCATGTTTCTCTTGGACATCGATGGTCTAGAAGGGGTTATGGGCATTAAGTTGAGAGTTACCCAGGTGACCGTGCATTTGTCACCCCTGCCCCAGGGGAGAAGTTAAGGGTGTGAAGAGAATATATAAATGAGGAGGGGGGACCTCAGTCTTGGAGGGTCAAGAAAAGCTTCCTTAAACAGCTTGGAAGTTCCTCAAAAGGTTAAACATGGAATTAGTATACAACTTAGAAATTCCACTCCTAGGTATATACCCAAGGGGAATGAAAACATGTCTACACAAAATATGTGCACACATGTCACAGCCGCACTATTCCCAATAGTCAAAAAGTGGAAACAACCCAAACGTGCATCAATTGATGATTGGGAAAATACAATGTGGTCTATCCATACAATGGACTATTAATTGTGGTCATAGTTACTCAACTCTCTGAATATGCTAAAAACCATTGAATTGAATTCTTTAAATGGATGAATTATATGTATGTGAATTATATTTCAATAAAGCTGTTATATTTAAAATAATAAAGTCTTCTTTGGTGAGATGACACATAAGGGGAGCCCTGGAGGGTGGATATGTGTAACCCAGGTAAGAAAGTGTAGGAACAGCATTTCAGGGTGAGGAATAGCACATGGGAAGGCCCTGAGGTCAAAAGGAATATGTCAAATTTGAAGAACTTCAAAGAGCTTTGTGGAACTGGAGCCTGGAAGGCAGGCAACGGTATCAGGAAATGAGGCTGGAGAAAGGAGAGGCTGGATCACACAGGTCTCGTGTTAGGCGCTGGGGCTTCACATTAGCTGTGTCACCTTGGACATCCCACTTAACCGCCCATCAGAGAAATAAAGGGCCGTCATAAGGATGAAATGAGATAATGCACGCTCGGCAAAGATGAGCTCTTATAATCTTGGACCCACAGAGCAATGGGGAGCCATTGAACGGGAATGGTCTGTTTGGAGTACGTTCTGAAAATATGACTGTGGTCGCTGTGTGGGGTACAGATTGTAACAAGGAGAAGGAGAAATGGGGACACCAGTTAGGAGGCATTTACAGTCAAAGAGCTGGAGATGATGGTGGCTCGGTTGATGATGATGTCAGATGGGTGGCTGAGCAGTGAGTGGATTCCAGTGAGATTTAGGAGGTAAAATGAACAGGACTTGGCCATTGCATGTGGGCTGGATGGGCTGCAGGTCTGAGAGGACGGGTAGGAACCAAAGCCTTGAAGCAAACCTCCGAGCAGGTCCTCCATCTGAGATCAATTGTGGTCTCTTGGCGAACAGGAGTGCTGGCATTTATGATGAAGATGTCTAGACGTCGAAATGTCATTTGCCGTGGTTCTTGTGCGGCCAGCAGCTCCCACCCCCCACCGCATGTCCTGAACTTATTAATTATTTGTTTTAATTCATCGCAGAGGGGTGTTCATTTGCTTTTGTGAGAAATATGGAATGCCACCAAGAAAGCGTATTAAAATAATCTGGATTGCTGTGGGGGAGTTAAATCTATTCAGATTCATGCCAGTGTTATTATTTTGGTCCAAACCCACTTCTGGCCCATGGCAGAAGGACAGTGGACGCTCAGCTTGCTTTGATTTGAAAGACCCCAGCAACATGCACCTTTGGTGTTGCCAACGGAACCCCTCTTGTGCAGAGGAGGCATGAAGTTAGGGGGCATCTCTGCTGGTTTTCCCCCACATCATTTGGCAGAAATGCTGCTGGGAGCTTCACTGATGATTTTCTTGGGTTTGATATTGCCATGGAAAGCCCACGGTAATGCTCAGCCACGTTATTTAGCCACAGCTCCAGTGTGGGCTGTGACTTGTTTTTCCTGTGAGTGACACGACCATATTTTCCATGAAAACTCGATGCAAATAGACTCTTGAGTGCCAGCACTGTCACATCCCCTGATTGGGAAGGGACATCAGCCAGGGTGATTCTAGTTTGCTATGCACAAAACTAGTTCTTTCCGGAAGCTTATTCCTTTCCAGTGAACTCTGGAGTGTCCCACTTAGACTTTGGGGCAGAACTTTGCATTTTCTGGAAGTGGCAAGTTAAATCTCACAGGGAATTTGGAAAGCTAGGTTGGGCCCAGGGCTGGGATCAAGGCTGGGCTATGTGTACCTCGAGGGAAATGGCACTAATTTCCTTTCCAAATGACCTCTCACTGGGTCCTTGGCCTCCTGGCTCCTAAAGCTGGAGAACCCACGAAACATACTAACTGGCTGAGGATGAAGGGGAGCTAAAATGTGTCCCCAGTGCTAAGATTGGGGCTGCTGTGATCACACCTCATCCTGCCCCTGCAGCTGCTGGTTATCCACAAGTGGTCATCGCCAGTGAAGCACCCCTGTCTCCCCTGATTGCCTTATTTAATTCACCTGAACTGTATCCATGGTTTAGACCAGTGGGTTTCAACCTTGGCTACACCTTGGAATCCCCTGGGAGATTAAAAAAATACTGATGTCTCTTTCACTCAATGTAGTGTTTTCAAGGTTCTTCCACATGGTAGCATGTATTGGTCCTTCATTCCTTTTTTATGGCTGAATAATATTCCACAATATGGATAGACCATATTTTGTTTATCCTTTTATCCATTGATGGACATTTGTGTTGTTTCTACCCTTTGGTTGTTATATATATTGTGTGATTCCATTTCTGTGAAATATCCAGAATAGGGAAATCTATCAAGACCGAAAGCAGATGAGTGGTTGCCAGGGGCTAGAGGGAGTGGGGAGTGACCACCTAATGAGTGTGAGGTTTCCTTTCGGTGTGGTGAAAATGGTTTAGAACTTGTTAGAAACGGTGGTGGCACAACACTGTAAATATACCAAATGATACTGAATGGTGAGTGCACTTTAAAATGGTGACTTTTATGTTATATAATTTTTTTCTCAATTAAAAGAAATACTAATGCCTGTGTTCCACCCCTGGAGGTTCTGAAGGAATTGTTCTTGGGTGGGGAGCCCAGGCACTGGGATCCGAAAAGCTCCAGGCGATGCTCACGTGCAGTTGGGCGCTGAGGGCTCCTGCTTAAGCCTCTCCTCCTGGAATGGACTTTTCATGGTTTGCTTGTTTTCACTTCACATTCTTCCATTTTCCTTCACATTTTGGGGGGGTCGGGGGTAATTTTTACAATGTGCTCTAAAGATCAGCGGCCCCACATGACCTTGGGAACCCTGTTGGCTGCGTAGCTTCCCTTTCTCCAACTCTGACCTATCGCGTCAGAATCTTATGGGCGGGACCCAGGACTGTACAAATTAACAAGCACCCCGGGCGACTATTAAGTGCACAGTGACCTGAGAACTTCTGCAAACTCTTAGGTTTCCCCACTGTCTGCTCTTTCATTTCACGATTGGGCCCCTCCGTGTCTTAGCCACTCGACTGTTGCCCTGTGGACACAGCACGAACAAGACAGAAGGGGTCCTTCTCTTGTGGAGCTCTCAGTGAAGCTGGCGAGCACATGAGGCTCCTCTACTCGTCAGAAATGCATCGGGCATGGGTAGCCGGGCTCGCGTATTTGACAGGGGTGTAGGAAACTCCTAGACAGAAAGAGGAGAGTGGTCACGGCCCCGTGTAACTTTCTCCCAGGATGGGTCTCCCTGGGGAGGCTGAGAACACAACTTAAAATCAGGTTCAAATCTAAGTTCTCCATCCTCCTTAGTTCTGTAAGTTCTGTAAGCCTCGGTTTTCATGTTAGTTGTCTGTTGTGTAGCATTATTACCACAAACTTGGTGGCTTAAAACAACACATTTATTAGGGCATGGTTTCTGTGGGTCGAGGTCCTGGTGTGGCTTAGCTGGGTCCTCAGCCAAGGCTGCAACTCAAGGTGTTGGCCGGGCTGTGTTCTCATCCAGAGGCTCAGGTGGTGAGGGGTCTGCTTCCGAGCTCCTGCGGTTGTCGGCAGCCTTCAGTTCCTTGCTTGCTGACAGACTTGGTTTCTTGCTGGCTGTTGGCCGGAGGCTTCTCCCAGCTCCTTGCCACATGGGCCTCTCCGTGGTGGTAGCTCACAGCATGGCAGCTGGCTTCTCCAAAGTCAGCCAGCCAAAGAGACTCTTGGGAAGACAGGTTTACAATCTTATCTAATAACCACAAACATCCCATGCCCTTTGCCATAGGCTGTTGGTTGGAAGCAAGTCGCTGGTCCCACCCACACACTGGTCCCACAGGGAGCGGTTACACAAACGTGTGAATACCAGGAGGTGGCAGTCTGCCAGTCTTCCATGTATAAAATGGGGGATAATTATGCTTCCTGCCTTATAGGATTATAGTGAAGATCAAGCGAGAGGATGTATGACTGGCACTTGGTACAGAGTAAAGGCTCAGTAAATATTAACTTCATTGTTATTTATTATCATCATCACTGTTACCATTGCTAATATTATTATCAGGTCATTACTGGTCATTGGTTTCCTGGCTATGAAAGGCACCTTCCCTCTATGGCCTCAAAGTCCTTCTGGGATCTCCCTATGCTCTTCTCACAGGTACCTCCTTCATCTCACCTTGGAGATCTAACCCTGGGCCCCCTATTCTTTCACCAGCTTGACTTGTCTGAAGCATGCACTAAATTAGCTGGGTGTTAAAGTTGGATGTAACATTTTGTAAAAGGCAGCATCTTTACCCAAGTTCAAGATATCTTTGAGGGGCTCCGTCCCTCTTGGCTTCTGTAACTTTGGTCCCTTCCCCACTTAGAGCTCTTTGCTAGAAAAGCAGGCGATGGCTCCCTTCCTGTTTAAAAAGTCTGCATCTCCATTGCATTCCAGTTTCCCACTCGAGACATGTTTACATACCCAGTACCCGTTGAGTCCCTTTAATGAAAAAATATGTTAATACTGTGGGCCAGATATTGTTCTTGGTTCCAGGGACGTAAAAATCAGCAAGACACATGCCCGGTCCTCAAGGAGCTCAGAGTTCAATGGAGGAATTTAGACTTGAGGCTGGTGTTTCTCACTTTGGGACAAATGTTAGTGTTCGCATGCAAAGAGATTTTAGGTGGACCAAGAGCTGACTGTGGGTACAACACAGACTTGGCATTAAATTATAGTTCAGTTACAATGTGATAAAGTTATTACCTTTTTAATTCTCTCTCGTCTTTATGACGACGTCAGGAGCAAACTCTGTTAGGGACTACTATGTCTTAAACATTTTGCATTCTTGATTTTAAACTTAAAGAGCAGAGTGTAGCCCAGACTCTTCTGTAGCCTACACTGTCCAGCTAGAATTGAATGCCTTTGTTATGTTGCCACTGAATTTATTTTTTACAGGCATAGTGGTAAATGAATCCTGCAAAAAGCAGTGTGTTTAAGAGGGCTGCTGTAATTTACTGCCCGTTGATTATTGCCAGATCTACTGGTGGTTTAAGAAAATCTGGAAGTCTAGATTTTTGTGTGAAAATTTCTAATTATTGCCTGTTGGCTCAAATAAAAAAAATACGGTGCAGTTCAAACAAAACGCTCTGTAGGCGGCTGGTTTGTAACCTCGGTAGTGAGGGGTACAACACAGGCAGTGTATTTAATTTTGAAGTAATAGGAAGATCAAATCTTGGGGGAGTGTTAGCGGTGAATAAGTCTCAAAATAATGGCTTTTGGATTTCTAGAGTTCTCCACGGTAAAGACCTTTTCTACTGAGATGCGAGAGTTTGGTCCTACACAACTTGGCTGGAACCATTCAGGAAGACTGCATGGTCGGCCAGGGGTTGGCTTATTGGGGGAAACTCAAAAAGGAAGAGGCATAAAAGAACGAAAATGATACTAAGAGTGTTGCAAAATTCAATATTCTGCAGAATACAGACTGGGCTGAGTTTGAGAAATCTGGAATTGCGCGTTCTATGTGATTTTTAAAAAAGACCACAAAAGGCACAGATCTTGTCTTCATTTTGATGAGTTTCGGTAATTGTGCAGATCCATGTAACCATCACATCAAACAAGATGTAGAACGTTTCCATTGTCCTGGAAAGACCTCTCGTGACCTTGTCCGCACAAGCCTGTCACCTCCTAGAGGCAATCACTGTTCTAATTTCTGTCACCATAGATTAAGTTTGCCAGGGCTTTGTATAAGTGGACTCATACAATATGTTCTTTTTGCCTGGCTCTTTTCACTCAGCAAAATGTTTTAGAGACTGACCTATGTTGCATCAGCTCCCCCCCCCCCCATTTTATCTTTTATGGGTGAGTAGTTGTCCATTGCATGAATATTCCACAATTTGTTTATCCATCCACCACTAGATGAGCATTTGTTTCCAGTTTTTTGTTATTGTGAATAAAACTTCTATGAACCATTATTTGCAAATCTTTGTGTGGACACGAATTTGCATCCTCTTCAGTAAATACTCAGGAGTAGAATTGCTGGGTCACAGGGCAGATGTGTATTGAACTTCATGAGAAACTGTCAAACTGTCTTCCACGGTGGTTGTAACACCTCACGTTCTCATAGGCAGGATGAGAGAGTTCCAGGGGTGCCGCATCCTCACCGACACCTGCTGTTGTATTTTTTTTGATGACAGCCATTTCAGCCAATGTGAAATGGTTATTTCATGATGGTTTTAATTTGTATTTCCCTGGCGTTGAGCAGCTTTTCATGCGCTTATTGGCCACTTGCTATCTCCTTTTGTAAAAGGGTTTATGTTCAAATCTTTGTCTAGTCTTTAATTGGGGGGTTTATCTTTTTATTATTTATTTGTAGGGCTTCTTTAGATATTTTGAATAACAGTCCATTTTCAGATGCATGTATTGCAAATTTTTCTTTGCTTAATCATTTTCTTAATGGTGTCTTTTGATGAGGAGCCATTTTAAATTTTAATGAAGTCCGATTTATAATTATTTTTCTTCTTTGGTCGGTACTTTCTGTGTGTGTCTCAGAAACTATACTTACCCCAAGGTTATAGGGATATTCCCTTGTGTTTTTCATTGTAGAATTTTTATGGTTTTAACTTTGTGTTTAATTCTCTGATCCATTTCAGATTAATTTTTTTTTTTTTTTAAGGATTGGCACCTGGGCTAACAACTGTTGCCAATCTTTTTTTTTTTTTCCTGCTTTATCTCCCCAAGCTCCCCCTGTACACAGTTGTATATCTTAGTTGCATGTCCTTCTAGTTGTGGGATGTGGGACGCTGCCTCAACGTGGCCTGACGAGCGGTGCCATGTCCGCGCCCAGGATCCGAACCCTGGGCTGCCGCAGCAGAGCACGCGAACTCAACCACTCGGCCATGGAGCCGGCCCCTCAGATTAATTTTTGTGTGCAGCGTAAAGTAGAGGTCAAAACATCTTTTATTTTCATATGGATATCTAGTTTTCCATCATGAGTTGTTAAGGAGTCTTTCCTTTCTTTATCAAATTGATTTGGTGTCTTTGTCAAAAATCACTTGACCATATATGTGTGGGTCTATTTCTGTGCTCAGTAATTTGTTCCATTGATCTATCGTCCATCCTTATGCCAGTCCCACACTATCTTGATTACTATGGCTTTATATTAAGTCTTGAAATCAGGAAGTGTAAGTCTTTCAACTTTGTTCTCTTTTTTCAAGATTGTTTTGACTATTCTAGGTTGCTTGCATTTCCATATACATTTTAGAATCAGACTGTTGAGTTTTACAAGAAATTCTTTTGAGATTACGTCTGGGATTTCATTGAATCCAAAGATCAAATTGGAGAGGACTGATATTTTAACAATATTGAACTTTCCAATCCGTGATGAATATGTACTATCTCTCCATTTATTTAGGCCTTCTTTAAGTAATTTTCGATGTAGAGTCTTGTGAATCTTTCTTTCAGATTTGTTCCTAGTTATTTGATGTCTTAGATACTATTTTAAAAGGTAGTGTTTAAAATTTCATTTTCCAATTGTTCATTGTTAGTGTATTTAATTGATTTTTATATATTGACCTTGTATCTAGAATATCGCTAAACATTAATTCTGGTGAGCTTTCTGTAGATTTCGTACATTTTCTATGTACACAATGATGTCATTTGCAACAGCTTTACTTTTTTCCCTTATAATTTTTATGCCTTTTATTTGTTTTTCTTGCCTTATGGCACTAACAAAGACTTCTAGATGTAGTGGTAATAGACATCTTTGCCTTATTCCTGATAACGGAAATGGTGATTTAACACCATTAAATATGATATTAGCTATAGGTTTTTAAATAGATTTTATTTTTTATCAGATTGAGGAAGTTTCCTTCCATTCCTAGTTTGTTGAGGGTTTTTAAAAAAAAATCATGAAAGGGTTTTAAATTTTGTCAAATGTTTTCCCTGCATCTATTGAGAAAAATCATATGATTTTTTTCCTTTTTTCCTTAATGTGATGAATTCTACTAATTGCTTTTTGAATGTTGAACTAGCTTTGCATTCCTGAGATAAACTTCATTTGGCTGTGTTGTATTAACTTTTTTATATATTGCTGGATTTGATTTGCAAATATTTTATTAAGGATTTTTGTATCAATGTTCATGAAGGATATTGGTGTGTGATTTTTTTTGTTTGTTTGTGTGTGACTGGCCTTATAAAATGAGTTGGATATATTCTCTCCTCTATTAATTTCTGGAAGAGTGTGGGTAATATTTATATCATTTCTTTTTTAATGTTTGACAGAATTTATCAGTGATGACATCTGGGACTGGGCTTTTCTTTGTGGAAAAAATAATAAATTATAGATTCAATTTGTTTAATAGATATAGGGCTATTCATATTTTCTTTCTTCTTTTCTACAGTTTTGGTACTTGTGTCTTTCAAGGAATTTGTCCATTTCATCTAGGTTGTTGAATTTATTGACACAATGTTGTTCATTTTATCTTCCTATTATCCTTTGAGTATCTTTATGATCTGTACTGATATCACCTCTTTAATTCCTGATATTGGTAATTTGTGTTTTTTCTCTCTCTTTTTCCCTTGATCACTCTTGCTAGATCTATTTGTGGCAGACAGCCTTTAAAATGGCTCCCAATTGTCTTTGCCTCTTGGTGTTCACGCCCTTGTGTAATCCGCTCTACTTGAGTGTGAACTGAACCTTGCGAATCATTTTTAATGAGTAGAATATGGAAAAAAAGTAATGGGATGTTACTTTGGAGATTAACTTGCACAATAACTCTGGCTTCCGTCTTGAACATCCTTTTTTGTTCTTTTGCTTGTGTTTCTTATTAATAGTATGTAGCCAACCTTGCTTTTTAGTTCAATCTATCAATCTGTGCCTTTTACATGGAGTGTTTAGGCCATTTACACTTAATGTAATTACTAATCTGATTGGGTTTAAGTCTGCTATTGGGTTTTATTTTCTATTTGAATCTTCTGTCCTTTGTTCCTCCATTTCTCCTTTCCCACCCTCTTTAATATTATATAATATTTTTTAGTATTCTGCATGTGCTTTTTGAAGTGCCCTTTTGGTTGATATAGAAAACTTCAAGTTAGAGAAAATAATCTTTATTATTTTTGATTCAGGAAAAAGCTGCCTTATTCTTAGACTCAGAGAGGTTTCTGGTCTAGACCAGAGAGAATGCCTCACTAGTTTCATTAATGTGATCATCATGGTGTTGATGGATTCCTATGACACAGGGCACACTGGGTATCATCCTTGCTCTCCCTAGGATTTGCTGCCAGGCTGTGGCACATGAGCCACCTTGGCAGAGGATTATATGCAGACAGGCCACCCAGGGCTCAGTCTGCGGTAAATGCTAGTCTTTTGGAGTGTACATGTCAGCTCCATACTCAAGCTATGTCTCTCTCCAGGTGCCTCTTGATCTGCTTGCTCTCACCTCTCTCTCCATCACAGCTGCTTCTCTCATTTGATAAATGGCAGAGGACACTCTGAAACCCTGGAGTAAAGCTGTTTGTGGGAGTCACAGACGCCACTGTTTTAGATAAACTTCAGACATGCTTCTGACTTTGAGGGACTTAATTCCAAACAATGCTTTAGTCCCCTCCCTATCCCACACCATGGTGCATATTTTAGAAAAAAGAAGCCGGTCCTTGTAGGTGTTGAATTATCATTCGCTGCATTCCTCTCCAGTTTTGCTTTGTTTATGACTTAGATTAATTCTGAATCTCTTGTACCTGGACTCCTATGGAAATTCCAATAAAGCAAAAATGATTAAAATTGGATTGCCCATAGAAACGGAGATGCTGTTTTTCCCCTGGAGCTAGGTTCAGCATCTAAATAAGGAGGGAGGCCCAAACCCTGCATATGAGCCTTTTAAACGAGGCACAGTGGGAATACCTCAGTTTGGATCCATAAATACAAAACAGGAAATCTTAAATGGAACTTTGCTCTGCCGCTTTTAAAAAAAAATCCAATATCAGATTATAGCTTCGATCATAACTTAATTTTTCATTTCCATTTGAACTTTAATTTTACTTGAATTTTCTCCTGACAAATCTCCAAAGGAATATTGAAGTGACACGGCATAATGCTGGCAGATTATTCATAGATCAGCCCTTAGGCTACCAAGGAAGGCTTCATCATCTCAGAGTGAGTTTTACTGGAATCCGTAGCTCACAAAATATTGCTTTCTGACAGCCCCTGTGCAGTGGAATTTAAAGGCTTAAGTTTTGGGAGAATTTCCGCATCGCAGCATCCTCTGCTGCACGTTTTAGGAATGTTAAGTCAGCAGGCCCCCCAGGGATGCTCCTGTGGGAAGATGTCAGGTCATCCTCTCACTTCCATCTCTGGATGGGTGTGTGGGGCCCGGAGCAGCCTTGTTGCCCTTACTCTTTGAGTCAGGTTGGGGCAGTGCGAGCAGAAGGCAGCAACTGTGCCTTTCAGTCCAACGCACTTTCCAAGAGGAGAGAGGTCAGTCTCGTCGCTGTGAACATGGATGCAAAATCCTGGGGCTGCTGCAAAGAGAAAATTGTACTTCACTCATTCGTTCATCCATCCATTCATGTGGTCCTTGAATAAATGTTTATTGGGCACCTACTATCGTCAGACTCTCTTCTAAGTCTTGGGGACATCGTGATGGATGAATAGGTCAGACTTTGTTGCTCCCTTCCCGGAGTTCATGGGCTAGCCGGAAGACAGAAATTAAACTCAGACATGCACGCATAAATCCATCCTAACTGATGATGAGGGCTGTGAAGAAAATAGTATGTCCGTGGGGGTGGAATTTCAGCTAGATTTGGAGGATGGGAGGAAATTAGCCAGACGAAGGGATTTTCTCAGAAAATATGGAGGAATGTTTTTATTCCCATTTTCTCTGTTTCCAGTGAGTTCGAACCTCTTTGTGTGGTTATTGCAACTTGGATTTGCTTCCGTGAAATTTGCCTCTTCGCGTCCTTTTGCTGTTTTCCCATGAGTTGTCCTTTGCTTATTGATTTGGAGGAGTCCTGCTTTTCGCAGATCCACCTGCGAGGTGTGTGGTGTTCTCTGGGGGAGCTTTGAAAGTGGGCTGGGACTCAGGGACGACTGTCCTGCCTGGACAGGTCTGAACTGGTGGCCTTGTCGAATGCTGCTTTGGTCAGATGGGTCTGGGACCATGTGGTGTTTTAGAGTCTGCACGTTTTACCTGTCAGACTAATTACAGAAGCTGGGGCTCGTCCTGGAGAGAAATCAAGCTTTCCTATTATGAGCCCCGCCCCGCACAGGCTTCTATCGTGACCCGCAAAATCCTGGTAGAGATTCTTCTCACGGAGTCTCTGAAAAACCTGCCTTCTGTCTTTCAGTGGGGGGCGCTTACTGCTGTGGAGGGTAACTGATGGGGGGCGGCTGGTGGTAAACATCGGGGTGCTGTTTTTCTCCTCAACTCTGCATCTCTCAACGCTTCCCTTGACTCCTTTAAAGACCATATTTTACTCCATTGATTAGCCAGACAAAGCGGCTTTCAGAAGCCTGGTGTTGGAATCTGTGGGATTTCATTGAATATTTCTTCTCCATGTTTCTTTCCCTTGGAAGCAATTGCTTGTGAAACTCTTTGCTTGTGAAAATAAAGGTCATCAAAGTAATGGGAAATCCTACTTCATTGCTCTTTCTGGATTTGTCAGGAAAGTCCGTGTTGAGGGAAGGCAAACGCCTGAGGTGGTATCTCCCTATGCTGTGCGCTGTGCAGACATCACTAATCGATCCCAGGCCCTGTTCTGGTCAAGTCTTCAGGATCCTTGTCCGTGATTCACTCAAGGAAATCACTGTCAATGAATTGGAGCTGGCAGATAAACGGGAATATCTCCGTCTTTCCTCATCCGAATTCTTTCTCACTTTCCTACCCCAGCTGGGTCCCCCTGTATCTCTTTAGCCTAGAATTTCCCAACAAACACGCATCTGGTGAAAGAGTTTTGAGGTCAAATGAATTTAGGAAAGTTATACATGCAGGTCATTAAAGGATTGCTGTACTACCGGAAATGTACATAATTCAGTTAACTTTTAAAAAATAGCGCCTACCAGCATCCTAAAAAGCATGGAATTTGCTGTCAGAAGTGATGCTCTACTTACACATCAATTGTCAGTGTATTCATTGGGTGTCTACTTGGTACTGGGTGCTGTTTTAGGTGCTCTAGAGAAAAATAAAGCAGAGAAGGTGGAGAGTTGGTGGCAGGGTTGAGGGGTTTCGATTTCAATAGGGTTGTCAGGGATGAAAGGATGACACCCCATATGGAGGAGATGAGGGAGGGAGATGTTCATAACCAGAAAAATACATTCTGGGCAGAGAGAGTAGCAGGTGCAAAGGCCCTGAGGTGGGAGCTTGTGGGCTGTGTTCAAGAAGAGCAAGGCGGCCAGTGTGGCCACAGTGGGAAGCATAAGGGGCGAGTATTAGGTGAGGAGGATCGTGATGCTGCAGAGGGACGTGTAATCCACCAAAAGAGCTTCAGCTGGGAGAGTTTGAGCAGAAGAGGGGCATGATCTGACTTCCACTTTGGGGTTCAGACTAGTGTTTGGTGGCAGGGTTGACAGGGAAATCCAGGAAGAGGCTACTGCGGTTGTCCAGGAGAGCGACGATAGTGGCTTCGGCTGGTGCAGATGGCGAGCCCTGGCACAGTTCTGAATGTATTTTGAAGGTGGGTTTTGGAGGAGGGACTTCCTGACAGACTGGCTGTGGAGTGGTGTGGCAATAAAAGCAGAGTCAGGGGCTGGCCCGGTGGTGCAGTGGTTACATTTGCATGTTCCGCTTCGGCGACCCGGGTTTGCTGGTTCAGATCCCGGGTGTGGACGTGACACTGCTTGGCGCACCAAGCTGTAGCAGATGTCCCACATATAAAGTAGAGGAAGATGGGCACGGATGTTAGCTCAGGGCCAGTCTTCCTCAGCAAAAAGAGGAGGATTGGCAGCGGATGTTAGCTCAGGGCCAATATTCCTCAAAAAAAAAAAAAAAAAAAGTGGAGTCAAGGATGCCTCTGATGTTTGGGCCTGAGCAATTAAGGATGGATTTGTCCTTGCCCAAGATAAGGAAGATTTAGGGAGAAATGAGTTTTTCTTTCTTGTAGGGAGGGAGAAGGTAGGGTGGGGAGCATAGCAAGAGTTCATTTAGGACGTGTTAAGTTTGAGATGCCTATTAAACATGCAAATGGAGATGTTGAGAGGCAGAACACAGACTCTGGAGCCAAACTGCTCTCCCACATTTCAGCTGTGTGAATTGGGCTTGTGACTTAGCCTCTCTGTGCCTTATTTTTCTCATCTATAAAATGAGATAATGACGAGGTTATTATGAGGTATAATTGAGTTAGTATATGTGGAACGCCTAGAACAATGCCTGGCTTGCAGTAAGTGCTAAATATTTCCTGTAGTTGTCACTGTGTATACAAATCTGGCTCATGCCCTATCTCTTGGTGATGGGCAGCCGTTTAAGGGTTTACACAGGGAGTTTAAAACTTAAATTTTAGGATGATGAGTAAAGAAGGTTTGGAACCTTTGCTGATTGGGATACCAGCTCCTCCCAGTATGCCAGATACACGTCTTTCCAGGGGAGGGATCTGGTAGAATTCCGACGATCGGAGATTGCTCAGCAGAGGAAGGTCATGGTCATTTCCCAGAGAGCATGCCTTTTCTGCCCGGCCCGCGTCGCCCGGATTCCTTCACGCTCTGTGCTTGCTGCAGCCCCATCTGCCTGCTCTGCTCTCTGCACGCCTCAAGGTGAAGCATCCGATCACTCCTGGGTCAGAACAGCCTTTAATCTCTTCCCTATTCTCTGCTATCATCAGGGTTGGCAAGAGTAACTTGGTGTAAAGGGAGCAGAATCCTTTCTAGAAGCAGCAGCCGCTCGGGGTGAGGCTTATTTCGTCTCTCCCACGGCTGGCATCTCAGCAAAACTTTGGCAATCTCTGTTGGCTGGTTGGAGCAGAAATAGGAAATTAGTATTTTCTCTTCCACTTAAGCTTCTCAACAGTGAAAAAAAAAAAAAAAAAAAACAAAAAGCAAAAAAACGCAACAAACCCGGCTGTTCCTGGGGCTTGGCCATGGAGCTGGTTACTTATTAAATTTCAGCTGGTGGGTCCCCAGGCTGCTCACTGTCATTTCTCTGCTTGCGTGTTCTGCGTGGCAGGAGGGTAGCATTTGACACGTCCCATTTCTGTGCTCAGATCAGGAGACGCGTCTGGCATTCACGTGTGCAGACCTTTGCTCTCTCCTCTTGAGTCTGTCTCACACCCACCTGCCCGGTATGTTCTAGAATCCTGATCCTCTCCGTCCTGTCCTCTCCAACCCCCACTTAAAAAATCACAAAGGTGACACACACTTGGGGTTGGACAAATTAAAACAGCAGAGAAGTATAGAGAAGAAAGATGGGTGCTCCCTTGTCTCCGTTCCCCGTCCTTTTCCGAGGGCACCCCGCCCATTAACAGTGCAGTGTTTTATTCCAGACTTGTTGATGCCTTTGCAAACACATACCTGATCTCAGACCCAGAGAGTCATGCATACGTGTGCTTAGACGCACGCATCCCAGGGGCTTAAAATACATGGAATTTAAAAGGATTATTCTTGTGGTTAAAAAATAAAGTAGTATGGA
Source organism: Equus quagga (assembly GCF_021613505.1). Taxonomy (NCBI): domain Eukaryota; kingdom Metazoa; phylum Chordata; class Mammalia; order Perissodactyla; family Equidae; genus Equus; species Equus quagga. Next base: position 4,559,742 of record NC_060273.1, read on the forward strand.
GAAGTTTATAATGTAAAAAAAGTCACTTCCTACTATTGTTCCCTCCCCAGAGGCAATGACTTTGAATTTTTTGAGCTTCAAGCCCCCAGTGATGGTCCCCACCATGGCTCAAAAACTATGTATATAGCAGAAGTTCTTGAGTGATCAATTTCAGTCGTTATTAGTTCAGATTTCAGGTTGCAATAGATGAGATTTAACTTCATTTCCATCCCACACATCCCCTTCCCTCAACTTTGAGAGATTATTATTTTTACTATATTTAGTAAAATTAAAAAGTAGAGCTTACCTTATTTTGGCTCTGTAAATATTGTTCTTTTCAGAGCCAATAACACTAAGATGACACTTTATTTCTTGTTTTTTTTTTTTCCTGGAGTTTATAGTTTTTTTTTTTTTGAGGAAGATTGGCCCTGAGCTAACATCTGCTGCCAATCCTCCTCTTTTTGCTGAGGAAGACTGGCCCTGAGCTAACATCCATGCCCATCTTCCTCTAATTTAAATGTAGGATGCCTACCACAGCATGGCTCGCCAGGCGGTGCCATGTCCGCACCCGGGATCCGAACTGGTGAACCCTGAGCCGCTGAAGTGTAACGTGTGAACTTAACTGCTGTGCCACTGGGCAGGACCCCCCCTTTTTTTTTTACACCCTTCAAACTATTTGCCTTTGTTGTATCTTAGATTTTTTTCAAGATTTTTCGTATGTTGAGTATCTGGTCAAGGTTTCCTCTTTTATTTTTCTGAAGACACTCCTCTCTGATCCCCACTGTTCCAGTCTACACTGCACGGCTGCAATGCGGGGCCTTCCCTGCTGGAGGCAGGGCGTTTCACTGGGCGTGGCATTTTCAGGTCTTAAGGCTCTCTGGGCTCCTTGAAGCCACATTGGCTTCCTCCTTGGCTGGTCCCTCTCCTTTCTCATGTTGTCTTGGCTGGAGTTTTCTCTCTCCTGTTTCCTGTTACCACTTCCTCAGCCATGCCCCAGGGATTTATTAAAGTCTGTCTTTAACAGAGGACTCCCTTCTCTTTCTTTGAATTCTTGCAGATCCAAGGCTTTAAAAATCCCTTCACTATCATTTTAATGGGTTTTAGGAGGAGATAAATGCGTGTACTTAGTCTTCCGTTTTGAACCAGAAGCCCCATGTACAGTTAAAAAAAAAAAGTCTCTGTCAACTTCCGTTTCTCTGTCTCTGTCTCTCTGTATTATTCTTTTTCACCTAGATATATTTAGTGATTAATGACAGTACTCTCAGACAAAACTAGATAGAACATAGTGTTTATATTCCACAGCGAAGTAACATCAGGATTAATTCATACTGAAGTTTATCTAGGGGTTCATAATGCTTTGCCTTTTTTTTTTTTTTTTTTTGGTGAGGAAGATTGGCCCTAAGCTAACATAGATGCCAATCTCCTTCTACTTTGTATGTGGGTTGCCGCTACAGCATGGCCACTGATGAGTGGTCTAGGTCTGTGCCCTAGATGCAAACCTGTGAGTCCTGGGCCACTGAAGCAGAACACGTGACCTTAACTACTGTGCCACCAGACTGACCCCTTGTCATGCTTTTTAAGTGTCTGAGCCACCTAAAATTTGGCAATGCCATTCAATGCTTTTAAATGATTATACATGGGGGGGCTTTATAAAGTGATGACACATAAGAAGAACAGTTTTATGAAGTTAGGCTATACGTGCATAGAGGTGCACAGACATAGAAAGCCACATTTCATCTGATTCCTAAAGACTTTGTTTACCTGCCTGGCTTTTTTAGATGTATCATGGGCCTCTTTCTTTGAGCCATTTTCAAATTTAAACTGGAGCTGGAACTTCTCCTTCTGGTCCTACGATTTCAAGTGAACTGCTGGTTCCTCTCCACTTACTCTGAACAGATAGGGAGCCCGAAAGCCGTGGATTTGTTGTTCCTCTTTTTCTCTTAAGATTCAGCTCTAACAGCATCTCCTCCCAGAATGTTTCCCCATCTGCCCAGGCATGGGCGGCAGAGTGGAGAGGTGAAAAGCGTGGACGTTGGGATCAGGCAGACTTGTGTTAGCATCGGACCTTCAACAATTTCCCAGTGTGGTGACCATGGGGACGTCGTTCAGCATCTTTGAGTCTCCGCTGCCTCACCAGCATAATGAGCGAGGAAACTGCCTCCGCCAGTGTCATTCTGTCTGGGCTCAAGACCTGTGGGCAGCAGCCACACCCACAGTCCACTGGAAGGTTACACTTGATTCCCAGTTTATGAGAAGCTCTAAGAGGAGGGGTTGGCGCTCACCTGGGGAGACACTGTCTGTAAATGGTAGCATCTTGCTAGACTTGAGAAATTAATTTCTCGCTGTGCTGGCATCCATTCTCTTTTAATGCTGGGGTTTGCATTATTATTTTTCCCACACACGCAGACATTTTTATTTATATCAAAGAGACGCTATAGAGCAGTGGGAGAGCGTACTTCTCAGTAAGTGGCCCGGGTCCACCGGTTATCCGCATGGCAAAAAAACTCATCTTGACTCTTACCTCATACCATAAACCAAAAATCAATTCCAGGTGGATTTTAGATCTAAATATGAAAGTTTAAAAAAATAGTATTTCTAATTGATAACGTAGGTATTTTCATGACAAAGATTTGGCAAAGATTTCTTAGAACCAAGCACATTAACCAAAAAGAAAAATTGATAAATTGGATCTTATTGAAATTGAGAACTCCTGTTCATCAAAAGAAACCGGTAGGCACAGAGAGAGGATAAGCATTTGCCATTTATTTATCTGACAAAAGGCTCATAGCTAAGATATGTAATTGACTCCCATGACTCATGTAGAAAAAGGCAAATAATCCACAGGAGAAAAATGGGCACAGATGTGACTAGGCATTTCACAAAGACGATAACCCAATCGTAATAAGCATATATGAAAAGAGGCTCCACGTGGTTCCTCATTAGGTAGGGGCAAACTAAAACCGCAGTGAGATGCCTACCAGGACACATACACCACAAGAGTTCAAATGATAAACGTCCACAAGACCGAGTGTTGCTGAGGATGTGGAGTGGCCAGAACTCATCCGCAGCCGTGTTACCGTTAAAACCACGGTTGTAAACTCTTTGGTGATCTGCATTATTTTTCAGAAGGAACTTACATAGACAAACCACACCCTTCCTTGAGAATAATTACAGAGACCTTGGCCCCTCCTTGTTATCAGTCCAGACGCAGCTTCAGCAAGCCCCACTTGCTCACGGGAAGCGGCTCTCATGTTGTTTTCCCTCTGGACTCCCATTGTCACAGGCTCCTTACCCCCAAAATGTAATAACTTGTGGACACATTTGTCCTCCCCAGTAAACTGTGAGCCTCGCAAGGGCAGGGACCATATTCTGGTACCTTCTGGATTTCCCAGTGCTTAGGACGGTGTCTGACACCTAGAAGACTCAGTGAGTGTTGGGGGGTTACATGAATGAGACCCCACAGGAATTATGCAAAGGGTGAGTTTGTTATTTCATTATGTAAAAATAGCCAGGTAGACTTTCCCAACATGGAAATCATACTTAGGATATTCTGATTAAATAGAGACCATCTGTCGTGAGTGGAACTTACATGGGGTGGGAGGAGAAGGTCTTTGAGGCAGATCTCAGAACATTTAGGCAGTCACCTTCCAGGGTTGTTGAAACTTAGCATGGATTTTCTCCAAATTGGGAAGACCTGACTTAAATTATAGATGACATGGGATGCATTAGATTCACCTGGGGGCTCCCCAGAGAGAGCCACGTCATCCTTTACAGTGGCTGACAATGAGCTTCCAGGAGGGGCCCATGGGGACCAGCAGAGATGTGCTTTTGGACAGAGAAAACCAGAGAGCGTGTTCAGATGCACGCCTGGAGTGGAGATGCACAAGGGCGGACGCTGCAAATTGCAGGATCGGATTTGCAATCTTGCTGCTTCTCACACGGGTGGCTCCGTTTAGCATGCTCCAGCATGAGGAGCCGCGAGCCTTTCTTTGTTTAATGAAGTTTAGTGGCTTTTCCCCCCAAGCCTGTCAGGGAGCACGGCTGGCCCGGTCAGGAGATGTGCTTCCGTTTTGTGCCAGGCGCCATGCCTGTTGCTTCTGTAAATGGATTTCGTCTTCACAGCCACCCTGAAAGGCAGATTGTCCCCATTTTAGAGCAGAGGGAACGAAGGCTGGGGCAGGGATGCTAAGTGCTCAAAGTCACACAGCTAAGTGGCGCGATTGGAACATGGGCCTGTTGCTCCATTCACTGCTGTGCAAGGGCCCCCTCCGCATCATCTGCAGTCTTTTGGGGTGGCTCAAGTCACGGCAGTTGACGAGGGGGTCAATGACCAGGTGACAAGGCTGCCCTAGGTAAGGCTGTCCCCACAGTGATGTGATTCTTGGCACTAGCACCATTCTTGTTTTGGGGGAGATTAGTCTGGAAATGAGTCTCTGTTGGGCTCACCTTGGTCACCAGGCCCTTCCCTGCAGAACCAACAGGGACGTCTAAATAGGGGTCCTTAATCTGTGGCCCATGGGTTCCAAGACGATCTAGGGTTGGGTGGGTTTTAGAGACGGAGGGTGGGTGGTGATGGTCGGAGCTCCCCTGAAACGTATGGGACATTTTGGACGTCCTTTCTCTGGGCAAGGTTACAGCTCCCATCAGATTCTCAAGAGGAGTCGAGGACCCAAGACCACTGCCACCACCACCACTAGTTTCCCAAAGCCATCTATGATTCATGGAGCACTTTCCATGTTTTATCTCCTTCAGTCCTCTTGGCCACCTGGTGAGGTGGGTGCCGTGTTCTCCTCACTTACCTGTGGGGACACTGAGGCCTGGAGAGAGAGGCGAAGTCACTTGTGGAGGTGACGCAGTCGGTACGTGATGGAGTTGGGGCCCAACGAGACCTTCTGGCTTCAGAACGTGTGGCCTGCTGACCCCAGAGGAAACCAGCCCTTGGGTGGATCCACAGCTGCTGGCTATTAGGAAAGTGTGGGGTGCTCCCCAGAGGAATGCAGGGAGGGGGAACAGTAGAGCTCCCACCCCAAGACGTGTGCAGGCTTTGGCTCTGGAACAGCTGTGATGGCCCTCTCCTGCCTCCTGGGGCGTCCGGGAGAAGCACCGGGGCCGACGTCTCCCCTAGGCACAGCAGGCGCAGGGCCTGGGGCCACTGAAATGTTCTAATTTTTTTAAAAGCAGAAGGAAAAAAAATGAACTTTTAGGTAGAAGAAAAATTTAAAATATATAATAGTGATATTTTTGTCTTTATACCAACACAGTCAAAAAATATAATTTTGACATATATATATATATTTATGGAGGAAAGGAGCTCACAAAGGCAAAAGTGCCTAGGGCCCATCCAAGTCATGACGTGGCTCTGGCAAGGGCACCCTGGGCCTCTGCAAGATGCCCTCTCTCATGCCAGCTGCTCCAAGGAGCCGGCTGGCTTTCATCGGAAGCTGGTTTATTTCCCTGGGAAACTTATGTGGGTTCTTGAGCCTCATGAATCACGATGGAACCATTTGGAAAATGCACGAGGTGAAATGCACAGAGAGAGCTGTCTGTAGAGTCCGGGGGCTGATGGGGCGAATGGCTCTGATGGCCGGGCGGGAGATACGGGGTATGAACTTGCCGGGAGGCCCGTCTGCTACAGAAAGAGGGAGAAGGGCACCCGTCCATCCAGATGAAAGGTCTCACATCAGAATTAGCATTTCCATGTTTAATTCTACCGTTATGGCCCCACAGGCCGTGTAATCACCAGCGATTAAATGGAGACTGAGGGACGTGCTTCGAATTCCTACCCGCCGGGCTCTAAACAAACGGCGTTCGAGGGCCCTGCTGCGATTTTCCTTAGTTCCCATGAGCTGAAATGACTGGAGTTTCTCGGGGCGGCTCCTGGGGAGTGGTCCCCGTGTAGCTGGGCCCTGAGCTGCCTCTGCAGGTGTCCTGGGCTGGGCTGACTCCCCTCCGTTTCAGGGGCCGGCGGTGGCAGGGGACAGGAATCCCAATTATGCCTGACATTTGCTTAGCAGGGGCTCATTTGTGCCATGTGGTGAATGCTTTTGCAGGCGATTAATTTAAGGCCTTTTAAATCTGCTTTGCTGGTGAGCGTGCGCTTCAAGAACATCAAGAAGGTGGTTGTGTGAGTTGCCGTCCTGCATTTTTCCTTTTGGTGGGTGGGGCTGGGGGGCGGTGCGCGACCTTCTGCCTTTCGATGGTGGTCATACTGGGATGTCCAACACTCTGCCCTCTCACATCATCTAGAACCTTCAGGAGCACCCTGAACCCAGAGTACAAAGGCCCATCGTCCAAAGTCATGCCCTTGGATTTGGAGAGCCACCTGCTGGTGGACAAGGTGGGGCTTTGTGACAGATGCCACCTGGCCCTGTGGTCTCAAGTCCTACCCTCTTTAGGTTGCTCTCCTCTAGCCATCAGAGACTTCATCTGCCCACTCTTGCCCCTGATCCTTCTGCCTCAGCCATACTGGCCACCTTTCAGCTCCTAGATTGAGCCACCATCCCTGCCACAGGGCCTTTGCACATGCTGCCATTTGCCACAAATGCTCTCTATGCCCCAGTTAACTCTCATTCATTCTTTACATCCCAGATCAAGTGTAACTTCCTCTGGGATGCTTTTTCTCCCTCGCTTCTCTTTGTCAGCGACCATATTGCTTTTTCTTTTTTTTAAAACTGTTAAAAATTGTGATGAAAATATGTATATAACATAAAATTTGCCATTTGAACCCCTTTAAGTGTAAAGTGGCATTAAGTACATTCACTCTGATGTGCAACCATCACGACTATTTATTTCCAATCTTTTTTCCATCATCCCAAATAGAAACTCTGTACCCTTTAGGCAGTAACTCCTTTTCCTCCCTTCTACCCTGTGCTCAGTAAGCCCTATTCTACTTCCTGTCTCTAAATATTGCTTTTTAAGAGGCAGGCGAGGGCTGGCACGTGAGGGCTGCTCTGGGCCTTCAGTGCTGGTACAGAAGAGCAGAGTCATGTTCTGGGAGATTCACGTGGATATAGATGTAGGGTTGGATTCCAGCTAAGACACTTCAACCAGATTGTTTTCACCTATTCATATTAAACCTGGCCAGCCATCCAAAATTTGGCATCTCACATTTTCCCACTCAGATAAGCAAGCCCTGCCACACCTGCCCCACCCCCTGCCATCCCTTCACTCTGTGGATTGGTTGGAATTATTTAGCTGGAAATAATAGAAACCTCTTTGGGTGGACTTACGCCCCAACGGAGACTTTATCGTCTGGAGACTGAGCTTCCTCATTGTGGTAGACAGAATTCTCCGACTGTCCCTCAAGATTCCTGCCTCTGCTGTGCAGTGCATGCACCTGCTCCCAGTGACCCAAAGGCAGATCTAGCTACTCCAGTAAAGGGATTTCACAGATGTAATTAAGGACCCAAATTGGTCAACTTTAAAATAGGGAGATTGTCCAGGCGGGCCCACTCTACACGAGTCCTTTAAAAGCAGAGCGTTTTCTCTAGTTGCAGAAGGGCAAGTCAGAGATTTGAAGCATGAGAAAGACTTGACCCTCTGTTGCTGGCTTGGGAGGAAGGTGGTCACATGGAAAGGAGGGGGGGGACCTGGAGGAGCTGAGAGTGGCCCCTGGATGCTGGCCAACAAGGACCTGAATTTTGCCAACAGTGTGAAGGAGCTCAGAAGTGGATGTTCCCTAGTGCCTCCAGACAAGGATTCGGCCTGGCCGACCCCTGATTTCAGCCTTGAGCAGGGAGCCCGGTCATGCCATGCCAGCCTTCTCACCTACAGGACTGTGAGTGAATACATGAGTGTCATTTTGAGCCACTGCATTTGTGACAACTTGTTATGCAGCAGTAAAAATATACATTCCTGGAATCCAGGGCAGGAATGTAGCTGGGCCTCTGGAAAGGACTACTGGGGATTAGAAAATGCTCAGGGCTCTGGCATCTTCCTCCTCTGTCTCTCATCTCTGTCTCACTCTGCATGGCTGCTTTCTCCTCCCTCTCTGCAGACTGGCTGCTGGGCTCCCTGTCCCCGTGAAGGAATGTGGGGTCCACAGCTCCCAGGTTTGCAGGTGACGGTCTTCACCACCCTGCAGAGACGTTTTGGCCATCTTTTTATCCCAGTTCTGAATTCCCAAGGAGAGAGTCTGATTGGTCCAGTTCAGGTTAAATATCCACCTCAGGTCCAATTGGCTGTGGAAAGCGAGGGGTCACAAAGTCCAAATATGACTTATAGAGAGGGGCCCACCTCTGTAGATGGGGGTATTGTTCCCAGAGAAAAGGGTTCATCACGAGCCAGGCAGCCACTCCCTAATCATCCACTGCCTTCGGAGTTTGCTCTTGACTTGTCTTTGGTTTACAATCCTATCCCAGTGGGCTCTGACCATCTGCTTCCCCACTGGCCTTTTCATTTCCTTCTTTTCCAACCACAGCCACGCTAGGCCTGTTTTTATCTCTAGACTATGGTCTTCCATCTGGGAGTCCTAGGAACCCTCTCAGAGAGGCTCTTATTGGGCATCAGTTCTGGGTCAAGTTCTTTGCTGGGGCAGAGGGATGATCAAGGCTGGCTGGACCTTGTCCTTGATGAGTTCTAAGCCTACTGGGGGAGGTGGACCACTTCAGCATCATATATTAAGTGTAAAGACAGAGGTATTGTATTAGATAGGGGAAAGTCACACTAGCTGCTATAATAACTCTAAACCCTCCGTAACTTACACAATAGAAGTTCGGTGCCCACATGACAGCTCATGGTGGGTGTTGGTTGGATGGCTTTCCATGCAGTCATTCAGGGATCCAGGCTCCTTCCATTCCGTGCCTACACCATCCGCTGGGCCTTGGTGTTCTCTGTATCCATCCAGTGGCTAGGGGAAGAGAGGGCCTGGAGGATAGCATGGGAGGTTTTCATGGGTCATCTCCACGAGGGGTGGCATCACTTCTTCCCACCTTCCATTGGCTAGAAGGTAGTCACATGACTGTACCACAAGGGACGCTGGGAAATGTAGTTAACTTATGCACCCAGGAGGAAAAGGAAATGGGACTTGGTGAACACATGGCCGTGTTCTCTCTGCCACAGGGAGAACAAGGCTTCTAGGGGCACTCATTTAGCCCATTCTGGGGGTTCAGGGAAGGGTTCTGGAGGAGATGGTGCCTGAAGTGTGTCTTGAAGGATAAGTAAGACTCAATGAGCTAAAATTGGGTGGGGATGTCATTCTAGGCAAAGGCACAGAGTTGGGAAGCGCACTGGTGTGGATGGAGAACTTCCAGTATTTAAGCAGAGAGGAGGAGCGATTCAGCTGAGCAAGTTTAGTGCTTTGCTGGAGTTTACAAAAATCCCAGAATATAAAACAGTGGGTCCAGGACAAGACCCTGCAAAGACCCCATATGCTTTTTCTTAGAAGTCTTTTAGGGGGCTCAGGAGTCTCCATAACCCTCGTCACATCTCACACACACCAGACTTGCCATTCTTTTTGCTGCAGAGTCTGTGAAATGCGTCTTGAGAGAGAGAGAGGTGCCCCGAACAAGCCTTAGTTCTGAATCCATCTAGAGGGGCCATAGAGATGTTCCCGGGCAGATATGGTCATGGGCTCTCCTTGTGCCACTGTCAGGAAGTGGCCTGAAGGCTGCAAGGGGGTGTCTCGGACTCTTTACACGTTGGGACCACAACCTGATGCCTCAAGCTTTGGATAGAAGGGGTACCTGGGGACTCGAAGGAGGCACCAGGAAGCCCCAGGCATGGTGGGGCTCTGAGACGTGTATGTACAGCTGAGCCTACCATTATATTATTCTCCCTGGTGCTGCCCCGGTGGCCGCCCTGCCTCTGGCTTACCATTGCTGTGGGCTGCCCTCTGCCATGGCAGGGAGTCAGATGGCTCCTGGGGCCTTCCGTCTGTGGGCAGAGTCTTTGATTTTCAGATATTGCTGCAGCTGGTCCTGTGTCTTTCTTGGGTCTCAGAGAACCTGTACTTAACTTGTCTGCATCCAAGCATTGGGGACTGGATGCATTTTGGCTAGACATGGTTTCTCAACCTCTGCACTGTTGACACTTGGGGTCGGATCCTCCTTGATTTGGGGTCTGTCTCGTGCATTGTAGGATGTTGAGCAGCATTCCTGGCCTCTCCCAACTAGATGCCAGTAAGACCCCCAACCAAAATGTCTCCAGACATTGTCAAATGCCCTGGGGCTGGTTGGGGTGGGGGCAAAATTGCTACTGGTTGATAGTCACTGGGTTAAAATCATGAGAAATAATCACATTTTTTAAAGCCACTAGATTCTGGGTGGTTCAATCTTCTGCAACAGATAACAGAAGCAGTGGCTGTCACAATCTGTCCTCCTGCCCCACCTGGGAGTCCTGGTGGTGTTTTGGGGTAAATGGAAATGTGGATCATTGGCAACAGGAGGGAATGAGCATGACGTGCTTCTTCTGTGGTTCCCTGTGATGACTGGAGTCGGGGGAGAGGGTTCTGGGCTTGTCTTCATCCAGGGTGTCTCCTGTGGAAAGGAGCAGAGACTTTATATCTTGTCACACTTTCTTATACCAGCGCTAGTCCCTGAGCGCTTCCTGTGCCCAGTGGCCCTGCTAAGCCTTTTGTAGGCTTTCTCCTGTTTTGCCTTCATATCCACCAGCTGCTGTGGGTACCGGGCTGTCCCCATTGTACAGAGGATGACTCTGAGAGTTAGAGAGGTGAAGCACGTTGCTCAAGGCCTCAAGCATAAATGGGACCCAAACCTCGGCATGTCCGATCCCAAAGATCAAGCTCTTGTATTTTCCGGGTCTGGTTTTGCTCTTAACAAAGAACATTTTGGATTCTCTCCAGCTCTGGGAGCTTCTGAGAAAATGCATAATAAAAACATAACCAGAAGCTGTAGAAAAAGCCGCAGAAGGGAAGGGTAAATGGTTGAAGGGACTCTCCCACTGCCCATCAGATAAATTCTAACTCAAGCACGTGTGTTCTGGGGCTGGGGACAGCAGAGATGTACCCGTGTGTGCACACTTGGGGATTTGGGGAAAGACAAGCCCCTCCGTCTGGGCGCTGGGCTGGGCTGGGCTCCCTGGGCGGGGGTGCTCACTCTCAGCCGCTAGGCAGAGTATTTCTTGCCTTGGCATCACTCCTGTCTTGGGAGGCATCCTCTCCGCTCCTAGCGAGGCTCGTCTGGAAGGCAGCTTGAACTGATCCATCTCTCTTGAGCAAAGAGGCTCCCAGGGCATCACAAACGCTCCCGCTCAATGCCTTTTGTTCTCTTAGAGCTTATGTGCAATGGGACACTTGAGCTTCCACATCTTCCCCATCCTTCAAGGATCAGCACCGATTCTGCAGCACCCGTGACGCCTCCCCCAACCGTCTCACGTACTAGCTCGGTGACCTTGCGTGAATCATTTTCTTTCTGTGACCCTCAGTTTATGATCTGAAAAACGAGGATGACCATAGTGCCTGCCTCATTTTATTTATTCTGAGGGTTAGATGTGATAATGTGTGTAGAGCGCTTAGCAGAATAGGAATGACACCCATATGGTGATGGGTTATTAGCTGTTATTATCCCAGCACGCATGGGTGGCTTTCTCTCTTGAACTTTTGTCCTTGGGGTCTGGGGTCCTTGGGACCTGGAGTTTTGTTGAAGACTGTGCACTCTGAAGTCAGACAGACTTGAATCCCCATTCACTAGCTGTGTGTCCTTGGGCAAGCCCTTCTGCCTCTCTCTGCCTCAGTTTCTCCAACTATCAAATGCAATAGAAATATCTACCTGATAAATGGTTTAATGTTCTCAAAACACTTAGAGCAATCTTGGCATACGACAAAATGCTATATATGTATGTGTTATAAGAAATGCATTTTCCCGTGACTGAGTCCATATATATGTGTGAAATATATATATGTATATAGCATATGGCTTCACACAATACTTACCTTTACCATACGCAATGCACATTCTTCCCTTCCTGTCTCTTCCTCGCCCTATTTTTCCATTTGATTAAAACGAGTTGCTGGTCATGACCCACTGAATTGATTTCATGACCCACGAATGGGTCACGGCCTGCAGTTTGAAAAACACTGCTGGCACAGCCTGACCGTTTCCTCCCCGCCTTGCTTGCGTTAATTGTCCGGGTCCCCTGGCGTCTGTAGCATCTGGCCCCGCATCAGCAGCCTTGCCTCATTCTCTCCGCCCCACCGGGCTCGGCAGACGCATTGTTCTGTGCACCTTCGTGAGCATCAGATTAATTAGACATTTCAGAGGAGGTGGACTTTTAAAGCAATCGCTTCATTAGCATGGCTGTGTGGAAGCTCTGGAAAGTCAAACTCAGTTATTTGTATGTTAATAAGCCAGCCAGGGCTTCAGAAGTGCACCTCATCCTGCACCGTCACTCATGCTCAGCTTTGCTGAGGGTTCTGTGAAAGTCTGCCCATCACCTGGGTCCCTGTGACACCGACTGGGATAAACGGGTAGGAGGTTGTCAGGCATCATGGGATCCGAGCTTGGGCTGTGTGTAGTCCCAACCTCTTCCGTAGGCACTGAGTTTTGTGATGCTGGTGGATACTGTATTATTTGTCTGCACCCCGTCACATTATCTTCGTACGGCACTTGACGGTTTTCAGAGTGCTTGTGCGTATGCTGTCTCAGGTGAGACTCACCCATGGGCCTGGGCGGATCTGCACACACAGGTCTCTTTTATTGTTGAGTCTCTGTGCTACGTGCAAAGCCCTTCGGCCCAGCACCTCGCTCCTCACCCTGGGGTCCAGCGGCAGCAGCCCCACCTTGAGCTCCTTAGCACCCTTGCTCTCAGCCTGCCCCAGACTTCCTCATCAGAACCTGCATCTTAACGAGAACCCAGGTGGTCTACGTGCCCAGTGGAGTTCGAGCAGCTCTGGTCTTCTAGGATACCCTCTCTCTTTTGCTCCCTCCTCCATACCCTCCCCTTGTCGCTCTCTCCCGCGTTTTCCCAGCTACTTGTAAAAGGTGCGAGTTACGGTCGTGGCTCGGACCTGTGGGAACACGAGACTCACCTGATTCTTTGTATCTGCACTTACTTTTATTTGACAAGCTCCTATTCCTGCACGGTCGTGTGAAAACTAAATTTAGTCCAATCGGGTAAATTTTCCACCATGTTCATTTTTTAATTTAATTTTAAAATTAACACACAGTAAAATTGACTTCTTTGGGGGTGAAAAAAGTTCTATGAATTTTAGTGCATGAATAGAGTCGTGTCTCCATCACCGCAATCAGGATGCAGAGCACCTCCATCACTGCCCCAAACTCCCCACTGACACCCCTCTGGAGTCACACCCTCACCCTTCCCCAACCCCTGGCAACCACCAATCTGTTTTATGTCCTTATAGTTTTGTCTTTTTGAGGATGCCCTATAAATGACATCATATCGTATGTAACTTTTCCAGACTAGCTTCTTTCCCTTAGCATAATGCCTTAGAGATCATGCAAGTTGTTGTGTACAGCAGAAGTTCCTTCTTATTGCTGAGTCATATTCCACTGTGTGGATGGACCGCAGTTTGTTCACACATTCACCCACTGAAGGTCATTTAGGTTTGTTTCCAGTTTTTGGCAATTATGCAAGGAGCTACTTTAAATAGTCATGTTCAGGTTTCTACAGAAACATAAATTTTCCGTTTTCTACGGTAAATACCTATGAATGGAATTGCTAGGTCACATTGTGTTTGTTTAGCTATTAGAAGAAATGCCAAACTGTTTTCCAGAGTGGCTGCTGCATTTTACATTCCCATCAGTGATGTATGAGAGGTCCAGTTGCTCTGCATCCTCATCAACACTTGGTATTGTCAGTGTTTTTTATTTTAGCCACTCTAATAGGTATGTAAGAGCATCTCTGAACCCCTGTAACCTTTTCTAGTCCTCTTCTGCACTTTCACAGAAAGTGGAAAGCAGGCAGTCTTCACTTTTCCTAGCCAGATTTCAGAGGGCTGTGACTCCTCCGAGGTCTGTAGGCATGCTTGTTTAGCAGAGGCAATCCAGCGCTGTTAAAATGAGAAACATTTTTTTTAGGGACTGGCCTGGGGGCACAGTAGTTAAGTTCACATGCTCTGCTTTTTCAGGTTCAGATCCCAGGCATGGACCTACACACCACTCATCAAGCCATGCTGTGGTGGCATTCCACATAGAAAATAGAGGAATATGGGCACAGATGTTAACTCTTCCTCACACACACACACACAAAAGAGACAGAAACATTTTTAAGCAGAATCTGTTAATTCAAAGCTGGGCAGCCTTGATGATGATGTCTGGCAGGCAATGGAGGAGGGAAAGTGTAAGATAGTTTTCTGCCCGCTAGGCACTACCTGCTAATTCCATTTTAATAACAGACATCCAAATGGTTAATATTACATCTCAGCAGAAAGTACAGCCGGGACTCAAGATACCTGTTCATTCATTCATTCAGTAATTTCGAGCAAGTGCTGTGTGCCAGGCACTGTGCTAGGACCTGGGGACGCAGCAGTGATCAAACACAGAAATCCCTGCCTTTAGAGCAGCTGTTCTGGTTCTGGGAGATGTCGGTTGTTGGAGTGTGTTAGGAAGCAGTTAAGCACTGTGGGACAAGAGGAATAGGGCAAGGAGGCAGAAGTGCTGGGGACGGGGGCCCGATCCAGGCGGTAAACAGTGACTGTTCCTTACAAAGAACCGGGAACAGCCGTTTCTGAGTGGTCATTGAATGCATTTTCATCCAGAGAGTCTGAAAGTCTGGGTTATGGACCCCCTACGTCAAGATGCCCTGGGGCTTGTGAAATAAGCAAGACCCTGAACACATGCGAATCGGATCCTGCTCCAGGACCCTGCCCCCGTCTGCAGAAGCAACACATGCCACAGCTTCCCAGGTGATTCCGAAGCATCCTAAAGTTTGAGGACCACGCTCTTAATCCAAGTTTAAAATAGGACGTAAGCTTTCAGTCCCAGGAAACGATCAGAATCATCTCAAGCTGGGTCCAATTAAAGGAGTCCTCGCTGGTTTAATTCAAGTCTTGACACTGCCTGGCTTTGCAACGCGCAAATGTGCACTTTGCAGCTGCCGCTGCTTAATTTTAGCCCTCGGAGAGAAATGCCCCAGCCTTCTCAGTCGGTTCTTGGGACCCTGATTGGCAAACGCCCTCCCCCTACCTCCCCACTACCTTCCGAGGCCTGAGCCTCCTAACTCTTGAAATGGCAGAGCAGCAGCCCCTACCCAAGTCCCCGGTCTCGGCAGCGAGCTGCCCTACTTAGCAAAAATGAGACTCTCTTACCTCCTTAAACCAAAATGAAAATGAAATCCAAGAAGATAATTTTCATCTGAGCACCCCCCATAAAGCCACTGGTAGCCTCATCCGTAGTTAAAACGTCTTCTCCAAGTCTGGGAATGCTTGGGGGGAAAGCTTGGGGGTGGGTTCATCCTTCCCGGGTTTTACGTCTTTCGGATTGTGGTGGTTTCTAAGAATAAGGAGAATCCTGGGGGAGAGGGAGAGAGATTTCAGAAGAGTTGAAAGCCCTGTGTGGAGACCAGAAAGCTCTAAACCAGACACGGCCCCACGTTGCTTAGGAGTCAGGCACCAGGGGCCAGTGGCTGAGCGCCCCCATGCCTGTTGTGGACTGAATTTGTCCCCCTTGATTTATATGTTGAAGCTCTAACTCTTGAGCCGGGGTCCAAAGGTGACTGTTTGAAGGTAGGACCTGTAAAGACGCGATTCAGTTGAAATGAGGCCATTAGCGTGGGTCCTAGTCGGATCTGACTGGTATCCTTATAAGAAGAGGAAAACTGGCCACACAGGGGACACCAGGGCTGCACACGCAGAGGGAAGACCGTGTGAGGACGCCGCGAGAAGGCACCATCTATAAACCAAGGAGAGAGGCCTCACCAGAAACCAACGCCGCTGGCTCCCTGATCTTGGACTTCCGGCCTCCAGAACTGTGAGCAAACAAACTTCTGTTGTTTAAGTTGTCGATCTGTGGCGTTTTGTTATGGCAGCCCCAGGAGACTGATACAATGCCTTCGAGGAAAGCTCAGTCTTGATGGCAAAGAATTGCTGATGCCCACCGACACAGACCGCGGAGGTTTTTCGAGGGTCGTTCAAGGAAATGGACAATTTTTGAGGTCTACCAACTGCAGGTCTGCACACGGCAGGTATAACATGGAAATGTCCAGCCTTGCCCGGTCCTGGCTGGTCCCAGGCTCCTGCTGAGCTGCTAGCAGCTCACTTAAGCCCACCCCCTGGCCACAGCTGATTGGCCCAAGAGGGGCCACCAAATTCAGGCTGGGCCGATCAGATTTTCACATCCAAGAATCAGAGGGGGAGATGTGAAATACGCATAGAGATGAGGCCATGTGACCCAGAGAGAGGAAGAGCCAGGCCCTGCCTCGATCCAGCTTCCGCCGTGTTCCGCATACATGTGTCTGAGGGTCGGGTGTGACATCATCTCTGTCGACATTCCATTGGCCAAAGCCAGTCACGTGGCTAAACGCAAGTTACTGGCTGGGGAAATAGGCTCCACCTCTTTAGTGGGAGAAAATACAAAGTCACATGGCCAAAGGGTGTGGCTGTGGGTTGGGGTGTCACTGCAGTCCATCCCAGGCTCTCAGCAGCTCAGGTGATGGCCTTTGAGGAGTCCCTGAAGAGACATCCGCCTGGCAGGGAGGAGCTATCCACCCACAGGCACCTTGTGCCTCCAACTCAGGATAACTATTTGTGGAATGAATGAAATGAATGGGAATAAATGAATGAGTGGGGTTGACTGAGGTCTTGCTCTGTCTTTCTGTATCTCTCCTCCCATTCCCGTTTTTCTCTCTCTCTTCTGATGATTCATTTTGTAGCTTGAGATCACACACTCTGTTTCTTTATTAGTCAACTCTAAGCAGTATTTCTTGACTCTGTTCTCGGCAAGACAAGGGAATTAGTGTCTGTGCATCTCCTTCCACACCTCCTGCAGCCCCCAGTCGGCTTACTATTACTTTCACATTGTCGAGGTTGACTGCAGCATTCATCTTCTCTTGTCTGTCTATAGATTGATTCTAAACATTGAACACCAATAACTGGCACATATGATAGTATGACTCTATTATTCACTGCAGAATCTAGTTAGGATCAGGTCCATAAAAACGGACGTGCATTCTGGACCTTTTATATAAATGGAATCATACATTATGTGGCCTTTTGTGTCTGGCTTCCTTCACTCAGCATGAGGTTTTCAGGTTCATTCACGTTATAGCACGCATCAGTATTTTCTTTTCATTGTGGAATAATATCTCACCATCTTGATATGCCGCTTTTATTTATTCATTCATCAGTTGATGGATAGAAAGTATTAGTGTTTGCTTAGCACTGAGAGTATGGGGAGACTGGAGGGTGATGGCTAAGGGGTGTGGGGTTTCTTTTTGGGGTAATGAAAACATCCTACAGCTAATCATGGTGGTGGTTGCATAAACCTGTGACTGTAGTGAAAGCCATTGAATTGTCCCCTTTAAATGGGTGAATTGTAAGGTATGTGAATTATATTTCAGTGAAGCTGTTAAAAAAGGAGACGCAATCCTACGTCACTCATTCTGTGCTAGTCACGGGAGAACGTGCCATATTCCAGCGGTTCTAAGTTGTCCCCCCCATTTTGATATAAATATCTCTCTCATTCAGGGGGACGTGTCATAGTTTAACTGCCAGTGCTTTATCTTCCTTTGTGGTCCCTAAAATAATACTGCATTTTAAAACTGACGGCGTCTTAGATGCAATGAAATATAGCAATTAAGAGCATCAGGAGGGGGGGCATTAAACTAATTATTTAACCAAACCGATAAGATGCCTGGACGTTGCACTAAGATCATCTGGGTTCGCATTTCCCTTCATTATCCCCTTCTTTCTAGATATGGCCTGACCACCAGGTGGGTGTCAATAAACCCGCATGGTTACTGCCTGTTTCTAAGTGGCCAGGGAAGGACACGTTTTCCTTAAACCACATCAGAAAGATAAAATTAATCATCAAATACAAGAGTTGGCAAACTACGGTCTGTGAGCCAAATCTGATGCCAGGCCCGTTTTTGTGAATAAAGTTTTATTGGAACACGGCCGCTCGTGCGTGTCTGCATACCGCGTGTGGCGTGGCTGCTTTCAGGTGTAACGCGGAGTTGAGTGATTGAGACAGGCCGTCAGATCTGAAATGCTGAAACGCTGCCTACCCAGCCCTTCGCAGGAAAGGTTTGCTGATCCCCTGATCATGCAGACAATGAAAAAGATGCTCTTCACTCGCTCTGCCGCTTCCCTGCCTCCTCTGGGTTTGGCTCGAAGCTCTGCAAATGCAGAATGCCTCAGGAGTCCTCGGTTCTCTCACGGAGGCGGGTCCAGAGCTTCTCAGAGGGGTCACGAGATGTCTAGGCTATGCCCAGTTTTGGAGGATTCTGGTAAATTACAGAAGATGAAGAAGGAGTGGAAGGAAGGAAGGAGAAGAAGAAATAATTCTACACTAGGACTGAGGGGCTGGCCTGGTGGCGTAGTGGTTAAGTTCACGCGCTCAGCTTTGGCGGCCCCAGGGTTCGCGGGTTCAGATCCCAGGCACAGACCTACACACCACTCATCAGGCCATGCTGTGGCAGCATCCCACATAGAAGAACTAGAAGGACCTACAACTAGGATAGACAACTATGTCCTGGGTTTTCGGGGAGAAAAAAAAAAAGAGGAAGATTGGCAACAGATGTTAGCTCAGGGCCAATCTTCCTCACCAAAAAACATACCTTAAAAAAAAAAAAGGATTGATTAAAAAAGCTGTGGTTGATTTTAAAAGTATGTTGGACAGATTAATACATACATAAATACAATAATACACGATATGTAAATAAATGCAATAAATACACACATAAATACGGTAAATGAGATCCAATTGTTCCCTTTGTGATAGAAGCACAGAATTCATAAGAATCAGCCAGCCGTAGTGTACTATGGGCGATGTGGTCTGGCAATGGGCCACAAGTTTGAGGCTAGATAGTGAAATTGTCTTTCCCTCAATACTGTGCACGGGTCTTTGTGGTTCCATATAATCTACCCTGGAGATGACATTGAAAGTCTAAATGTGAGGCCCTGCGTGTGTTTTGGTGCAAGACAGATGTCCCTTTTCGCTCCCTCTGGGACAGACCCCTCTCAGCCCATGATCCCCTCCCCTGAGGCATCCTGGGACTCTCTCATCCTTGGTGACCTTTCTGAAGTTGCTCTCTGGGCCACACACTTGGCATTTCACCATGCGATGCCCAGTGACTTCTAATTGGAACGTGATTTTATTCTCGTCTCGGCTGCATGACCTCTGATGCATTTGTCTGCTTGGCTTGCGAGCAGGGCGATGTCTTATTGGATTCTTGCTGCGCCGGTCAGAGGTGGACGGGACACCATTTGGAAACTGAGAAGAGCCTTTCAGGACTAAGATACAATTAACTATCCTTCGTGTCTTCTTATGTCCTAGTGTGCCAAACATGGCAATATGCTTAGGAAGTGTATATTTATTTCTCATTATATATCTTATGTATCTGAGACTGTAAATAGAATAAAATATTCTAATAGAAGATAATTTTATACAATAAAATGTTTCCCATTAGAATGTAAGCGTCCTGAGGTCCAGGATTATGTCTATCTTATTATTTTTCTTCCCCCAAGCCTTGAAGACTGCCTAACACACAGTAGTTGCTCAATAAATATTGTCAAATATTGAACAAACGTGTAAGTTATTTTTCTTCTAAACAACTTTATTGAGACATATCTTATATACCACAAAATTCACGCATTCTAAGTGTACAATTCAGTGAGTTTTTAGTAAACTTGCCAAGTTGTAATTTTTTTCAAATTATGAGTGCTGTGTATTCATTTGTAAAAATTAAAAAAAAAATTCAGCAGTGTAGGAGGTAAAAACTGAAAGCTTTCTTTATTCTTCACCAAATTCCACTCTCAGGGGTAACCATTTCTAACAGTTGAGTGTGGACCCAGCTCTTTTTCATTGTCAACGTGACACACGTACATACAATTACGAAAACAGGTAATATCACCCGTATTACTCTGCCAGTTGCTTTTCCCACTTAGAAATATGTTGTAGACTTCTTTCTTTACAGGGTTAACTCATCGTTTAAAACAGCTGCATAGCATTGCATTGTATGAACGAACATATTAAACTCTATTTTGACAGTTCTTTGTCGGTGGATTCTTAGCCTGGTTCTATTACTTATATTTCCTATTAATAATTTTTGCTATTGTGAGTGAGGCTCTAATGAACAGAGTTGACAGAAGGGTTTTGTTCACTGTCGAATGTTCCTGTCAGATAGATTCCAGGTGGACTGGCTTTACTAGCTCAAAGGGGACGCACAATTTCAATTTTGACCAACACTGCCAAAGGGCCCTCCAAGAACGGTTGTTTCAATTTCTCCTCACTGACAGCGTCCGGGTGTCTCTTCTCTCACAAACTTGCTGAGACAGGGTATTAGAAATTTTTCTTTTCTTTGGTTGTTTTATTCCCCCCTAATTTGCTCACCTTTTTTGCAATTTTTTTTTGTTGAGTTCTCTCCCTTTTTCTTATGGGTTCAAAGGAATTCACGCTATATCGCAGATATCAGCCTTTCTGTTGATTTGTTTGGTATTGAATGTGTCGGAGCCCGAGGCTTGCTGTGTGGGGCAGAGGTGGAGATCTGGGGCTCCCAGTCTTCCCAGGGGCTTAGATTGAAGAGAGAGAAAGATGGGGCTGGCGTTTTCCCTGTCATTTGGGGCCTTGGGGAGGCAGTGGCTTCATTGTCTCCTCCAATTTCTCCATTGCATGTGAATGACCAGATTAGGAGACAAAATGGAAAAACAGTAGTTTTTTTTCCTCTCCCGCTGGATGGTGAGCTTGGTGAAAGCTCGGTCTGTCTTTACTCCCTGCTGTGCCTGGTGGACCCAATATTACCGCCTGGCACTTAGCAAGTGTTCAGTAAATATTTGTTGCTTGCGTGAGTGAATGGATCCGATCATAGGGTGTTCTCAGACTGTTAAAACTCCAGAGTGTTGATCACGGTGGAGACGATAATATCTGCCATTGATGGATTCTTTCTTTGAGCCGGGCACTCTGCCAAACCCTTGTTCCATTTAATCCTCCCAACCAGGCTGCCATGTACAGGTTATCATTAGCCCCATTCCACAGGTGAGGAAACGGGGGCTCAGACTTTCCCAAGGTACCAGGGCTGGGATTTCACCCCAGGAGGTGTGGCCCCAGTGCATGACCTCTTCATTGCTGTGCTTTCTTGGGTTGGGGTTTGTCTGTCCTTTAAGATGCTGGAAATTTATCCTGGGGGCCTGAAGAACCAAGGACAGAATGCCTATCCTGCTGCTCTCTGACAGAGGGGGGCAGCACTGAGACCCTAGAAGTGGGCAAGGACTAGGGAGGCCGGAGGCTGGTTCTTTTCCTAAACGTTTCCCTCACTTGCGAGATGATGATTTAGGACACGCATTCTCAATTCAGAGAGGCCCTGGAGTCTGTTCCTTATTATCTCTGTGATGTTGGGCAAGCCAGCGCCCCTCTCTGAGTCCTTGGTATTCTCATCTGTAAACCAGGGATGGTGTTGGGCTTCCCTTAGGGCTTGTTCTGGGGATTGGATATGATCATGCATGGGGGTGCCATCCTTCCTCAAGGCTCAGAGTTGGTCTCGGCATGTACGGCCTGCTCATGGTCAGGACTGGACAGTTTGACCCTTGTCCTGCGGCCTCTCAGGTAGAAGCAAGAGGCTGTTTGTTTTGCTGCCTCTGTGCCCACTTGGACATTCCTCCTGGTCCATGCCAGGCAACCTCCCTGCTTCGCCATCCTCCGTGAAGCAGATGTGCTTGGCTGCCCTTGGAGATGGGTAGCGATGGCTCATTCATGAAGCTGAAAGAGGAGCATGACCCTCCCATGGGGTGTAGCTGTCTCCAGAAGCCCACAGGACTTGGAGGAGCCGCCCCCCCTCCTACAGGCAGGAGCTTCTTGGCCAGCCTCGCCCTCAGCTCACGGCTCTCAGGTGAACTCTAAATGTGCTCATGGCTTTTTAAGAGACTTCTTCATCTTCTCAGATGCCAGAGCTAATGGATTTATGGATTCCTCCCTCCACTGGGGATGCAGGAGATGTCTTCTCTTCTCTCACTGGTTGCGTCTTAAAACCATAAGCACCTTCCTTGCTGGAGCGCAGGGAGATTTAAGAGGTGCCAAATTAATTGCCTTCTAAGCCAAGCTGGAGAAAGGCAGCCAAACTCTTGGTATTTGCTCTCCAAGTGGGTGGGGAACAGAGGCAGGGTCTGCAGAGCTGAGGAGGTGGCTGACCCAGGAACAGCTGCCTCGAGCGGTCCGGGGCTTAGTCAGTGCAGATGGTTCAGATGACAAAGACCTTCCCATAACTGGGCTGTGGCCTGTGGGGCTGTCGACTGGGTCTGTGAGCAGCTCCTCTCTTTCCATGCAGGGATGATGGCCTGTAGGGATGTATTTAAGGTATTTTTCTATTTTGCAAATGTGCAATGGTGAGTTTTCCCGAAGACCACGCTCCTTTCCTCACCGGTTGTCACCTGGGTGTCGGTGAGCTCGTGTGTCAGATTTAACTAGTTCATTCCGATTTCATGATATGTATTCAGATGAGGTGACTTACTAAGTGAATGAGTTAACTTATAGACCCTTTAAAGGCTTTTTTTGCCTAAGTATATGCAGACATTAAAAATAGCCCCTCATCAGACTAGGTAACCTAATATTTCTGTTCTTTTTGTCGTATTCTACTTCCTAGAACAATGGTTGCTATAGAGCAGGTGCTCGATGAATATCAATAAATAAATACAATAAATGTTGTTGAATGTCTGGCTGGGAAATCACGATCCTCTCACCTGTAGGTTCTGTAAGTCAATGGAATGGAATTCTTCTTCAGGCTCATGAGCTCTGTGCCTGACCAGATAGTTGAGAATGGAAGCGGCTTGCTGACTGAAGAGAGAAACTCTGAGAAGGCAAGGAGGGGACTGGAGTTTTGGAATCTAAACAATTTATAGCCTCCTTCTAAGGATAGAGGGTAACACGAGGCAGAGAGTCTTCTGGAATGATGGTGCCGGCCAATATGGTTGTTACTAATCCTTTTGGAAGAGTCTTCTCAGGGCACAGCTCTGCGTCTATGAGACAGAACTTCCTATGGCAGGGCTTGCTGGCTATATCTTTATTCCATGGCTGCAGACTCTTGGCCATAGCTGATTGGACAAGAGATGGGCACATGACCTAATCTGGACCAATCAGATTCTCTCTCCTGGGAACTTATAATGGGGAAGTAGGGATGCTTGTTAATTTATCCGTTGCTTCTCCATGGGATCTTGGGAGCTGTGAGTTGGCCATTTCTTCTCAAGGAGAAGGAGGGACAACTGATTTGCAGAAAGGAGATGAAGGCAACCTGGAGAGAGAGGCAGAAACTAAGGTCATTTGATCCCAGAGAGATGGTGAGAGTAACCTTTGTGACAGCTTTCCATCCAGTTCCCCCTGGGGTCTTTCTGCCCCTCCTGCCATTAGGTTGCACAAGACGATACTGTTACTGGAATATTTAGCATGTTATAATGGCACTGCTATCACAAGATGCTAATTTAAACCAGTTCAGAGGGATTTCTGTCACTTTCAACCTAAATGGCCTTAACAGAGGCAATGATCATTAAGAGACCAGACTCATGTTAGTTTGTGGTGGAGAATTTAGATTTTACCAAAGGCTAGAGATGGCCTTGATGGTGAGTCCTCAGAGAAAAATGGATGGAGTGAATGGGTCAGGGGTGAAGGAGAACCTTCCAGCATGGGGCGCTGAAGCTCAGATAAGGATGCTCTGTGAGCCAAGAGGGAGAGCTTTCCTTGCCTGGGGACTGAGAAGGAGCCGCAGGGTCCAAGGGGGCTGCAGGATGATGAGAGGCTGAAGGTGAGGACCCACTCTGAAAATTTCAGGTGATCCTGGGAACCCCATCAGACCTTGGGGTGGAGCCAGGTTTAAATTATAAGCTGTTCATAAATTAGTGGAGAAAGTACGGGGTCTATTTTCCCAGGAAGCAGTGGCAGTAACATCAATATGGACTAGATCTGAATTGCCTCAGAATAAGGAATCTGACCTTTTCATCCATTTATTTTTTTTGGGCATTTTGTTTTAAGTGAATTTCTTCAGCAAAAGTCTAACTTACTCTAGGTTGAATTATGACAAAAGGTAATTTTCCGTGTCTAGGGCTGTCGCTCTCATTCATCCATAAACTCGTAGCACGTTGCTTGGCTGTGTTAATGTGTTAATGTCTCCTGCCTGTTAAGAAGGCCGTGCATTAAAAACTGGGGTCGGGGGATGCAGCTGGACCAGGTTAGTGATTTTTAAATCTGTTTCTTCATATTGTTAAGTTAGAACAGTGGTGCTAAAACAATATTGCTGTAAGCATAAAGTTTTATTATTAGCAAAGGTTTCTTGGAAGTCTGTTTTGAGAGAGACTCAGAGACTGTGTCCTGGCTTAGTGGGAAGAGTTCTGTGACCTATTAGTGAAGCCTGCCATGGGCACATAATTGAGAGTGATAACATCTGTCATTCCTAAGTTAAGAGAAGAGAATTTTTTGGTGATAGTTAATGAATACATTCATGAAGCATCTAGTTTATGGGTGGAATTGAGTCCAGTGTTTCAGGGTTTGAGAAATGTGAACTGGCCCGACCCCTAGGAAACTTCTACTAAAGTTGATATAAATCAAGACATATATACATGGAACAGTAAGTAATAATTTAAAGTAGTACCTAATAAATTCAGTTGTAGAATGTTCGTCATATGCCAAGCGCCGTCCAAGGTGCTGGAGACAGAGAGGAACAGGCAAGATAGATCAAATTCCTGCGCTAGTGTGGAGACAGAATGGCAAACAAGCACAACAAACGAATTATACAATTCCAGGTAGTGATACGTACTCAGGAGAAAAACAAAGCTGAGTAAGTGGGAAGAGAGTAAGGGAGGTCTGTGGCTGTTTTAGAAAAGGTTCCTGGGCAGTCTTCTCTGAGGAGACCTGTATGATATGAGGCAGCCAAATAAACCAAATACTCAGGAATATCTGGGGAAAGAGTGTTCCAGGTGGAGGGAACAGCAAGTGCAAAGGCCCTGAGGCAGGCACAAGCTTGGTGTACTCGAGGTCCAACAAGGAGGCCAATGTAGCTGGAGTGGAGTGAGTTAAAGAGGAGTAGGGGGATGACGTTGGAGAGGGTGGCAAGGACCACATCATACTGGGCCTCTTAGATCATGGTAAGCAGTTCAGATTTTGCTTTGATCCTGATGGGAAATGATTTGAGAGTTCTGAGTAGGGAATGACATGGTCTGATTCACGTTGAACAATTACAGCCACTGGGGGACAAGAGAGAACCAGGGAGCCCACTTAGGAGGCTACTGCAATGCCGTCCAGAGAGAGGCCATGGTGGCCAGAAGCAGATGGTCACGATGGGGCTCCAGAAAAGTGGTTGGATTCAGGATATATTGAGAGTTGGAGCTGACAAAGCTTGTTGATAGATCGGATGTGGGGTGGGGAGAGAAATTGGGATCCCTCATAGATTTTTGACCTGAGCCCAGGGCCGGCTTCATGGACACACAACCTGTGCCATGGCACGGGACCCAACACTCAAAAAGGCACAGTGCTGATTATGTCCCTTAGTGAAGACTTTGTTTTAATTTTTTTTTTTTTTTGGTGAGGAAGATTGGCCCTGAGCTAATGTCCTTTGCCAATCTTCCTCTTTTTGCTTGAGGAAGATTGTTGTTGAGCTAACGTTGGTGCCAATCTTCCTCTATTTTGTAGGTGGGGGGGGGGGGGGGACGCTGCCACAGCATGGCTTGATGAGCAGTGTGTAGGTCCATGCCCGGGATCCAAACCTGCAAACCCTGGGCTGATGAAGCAGAGCACGTGAACTTAACCATTACACAACTGGGCTGGCCTCATTTTTGTCTCAGCTTTTATTTCAGAGCTTGGGGTGGATAGTACACATTGCCTTACTGGACAGGCATAATTTTCCACCTCCCAGTTGCTTTGTTCCCCCACACAGTTGTTTACTGGTTCCCGGGGCAACCGCCTGCTCCAAAGGTGGGCTCTGAAGCTGTCTGTGGAGATGTGAGGAGACCCAGCAGCCTCACCTTTAGAAATTCGGATCCGCCTTGGAGACCAGTCCTGGACTCTGAGTGACTCTGTCCAAGGCGAGGGGCTGGGACGGCCTTGGGGGCTGCAGAGGAGGGTCCCCGTGGGGAGTGGGGTTTGTGGTTAATGCCTCAGTCTCTAGACACAGAGGCGTAGATCCCATCCCTTCCTGCTCTGAGGTCCCGGGCACTTGTGCCCTCTGCAGACGTCAGTCTCTCTTTTGTAAAAGAAAGAGAATCACGTTTCCTACTTTCTAACGTTCCTGCGAAGTGTGAATGAGGCAGTGCGTGGAGAACCCTGAGCTCGGGCTCTGGAACAGGGAAAGGACTAGAAAACGCTGAATGCTCCTACCCACCTCGAGAACAGCTCTCCCTTCTCCTCTGGGGAAGCAGAGCTGGCCCTGGACTGTATCATGAAGGAGGATGTGGGCCGTCACCTCCATGCACCTCGAAGCTAGTTTCATCTCTTTCGGGCTCCTTGGTGCACATCCAGACCCTAATTAGTATTAGTAATGCATCTTCCAGCATAGCGAGCTGCTTGCCTGGCTTTCTTTATTATAGACATGTGGCTGTTTCTCCAACACCTGCTGCTCTCCTATCATGTGGCAGAGCCATGTAATTTGTGTATGTGGGGGGACAGTGGCCCCAACCCCACATCCAGGGCTGGACTCTCATTGGACCAAAGCAATCTGGGTAATTCCTCCTCCTTTGCTCCAGTGATTGGTTCAGGGTTGGGCATACCAGTCAATGGCGTTCCATGACCACACTGATTAATGAGGAGTAGACATGCAACCTAGAATGGTTCAATCAGAGTGAAGCTCGGGACTTTTGTTCCTCCTCTGCTAGACATGAGTAAGGAAGTGTGTGGCTCTGGTTGCTTTTGGCATCCATCTGGTACCCAAGTAGGGGGGCAGGATAGAAAGAGAAAGAAACAGAGAGTTTGGTGACAGTGTTGCTTGATCAAACCTTACCTGAAGTCCTATCACTGTACTTTTCTGTTAAAGAGCCATTAAATTGTCTTTAACATTTTCATTTCTCTGAAGTTTTAAAAGTACTTTCATCCAAAAACCATGCCGCCCATACAGATACACTCTGGGTGCCAATTCCTCAAATAAATACTGAAATAAGGTTTACATGGTTCCTATATTTTATCGAACAATATTTGGAGGATTATTCAACTCAGAACTTTTTGAATATGGCAAAAGGGTTATTTGATAATGATGACACTCACATTCTGGAGTGGTAACCTGTACATTTTACTAAATAGTTCACTTAAGGATACTTATTTTTTTGCAGTGTGTATTTTGGTATAAATATATGCTTGTTTCTATTTAAGGAAATGGTAAAAACCCTTGAGCACTTGTAACTAAGAGACTAGTCTTTCTTTGGGCCTGGTCTGACGTCTCCTGCTGACGCCTTCTCCAGGACAACACTCCGCTTTCCCATGCTCATCTATGCTGGGGTGGGGTGCACACGTTCACGGAGAAATGAGGATCTCTGCATCAGTCATTGGTCCAAGGGTTCACGTTAAGAACTGAGTCTTTGTCTCTGGGATTTCTGTGGGTGTTCCTTTTCTCTGAGCACCCTCTGCAAACACCTCCTGCTGTTTGCCTAGAACACCAGCTTTGGGTCCTCAGTGTCCGTGGCTGCAGCTTCCCCCTCCCTGACCCACCTCCACAGCCTTTGGTCAGCTCTGTGCTCGACATCTGTGTCATTGCTGGGAGCTGTAAGGCTCATCCCCTTTGGCTCCCAAAACGACATGATTGCAAAGCAAGCTAGAAAAATACTCTGCCCGTGGAGTAAGAGCGTAGCGTGCCCACTGAGTCACGTTTCCTGCCTCTTTGCCCTCTTGATCCTCTTTAAATACTTCCACCTCCTCCCCAATTCATGACTTACCAGTTCAGCGCCCTGTGACATTTTTTCCTTATTTAGATTTACAGATTTCATACCCTAAAGGCCATTTTCCCTGCTAAGGACATTGTCTCAGCCATGAGGACACTCTGACGGCACGTCAGGGAAACCTGGTTGGAATTCTCAATTTCGACACGGATTTTATCTGCATTCTGCATTCTATCCGTTGAGATTTCACATCATCTTTTGTTGGTAAAATATAACTTTATTGGAAAATGAAAACAAAATTATCTAACTTTATTTAAAAAGCATACGCACAGTGCGTGCCTTAAGGAAACGGGAGTGTCGTTGCCATGGCTCAAGGTCTTGCCCCTGATGATGCTGATGGTGGCATGTTAATATCAGTAACCCCAAGTTCATGTGTTTTTTTTTTTTGAGGAAGATTAGCCCTGAGCTAACTGCTGCCAATCCTCCTCTTTTTTTGCTAAGGAAGACTGGCCCTGAGCTCACATCCGTGCCTGTCTCCCTCTACTTTATATGTGGGACGCCTACCACAGCATGGCTTGCCAAGTGGTGCCATGTCTGCACCCGGGATCTGAACCAGTGAACCCTGGGCTGCCGAGAAGCGGAACATGTGAACTTAACTGCTGTGCCACCAGGCTGGCCCCCAAGTTCATGTTTTTGCCTCAATCTATATACACGGGACATTTGGGTCCCACTTGTAAAATTCCTCTTTCTCCCAGTATTTGGGCTTTACAGACGTCCACCTCCCAGCCCACCACAGTCACCACGGGCATCTGTCAAGTCCTTCTGCTTCTGTCCTCACTCTCTTTTGTCAAGGAATCCCAGAGCTGATGGGCGTTCCTGTCCATGCCCGAGGGGGGCTGCCTCCT
Organism: Equus quagga; assembly: GCF_021613505.1. Lineage (NCBI taxonomy): Eukaryota > Metazoa > Chordata > Mammalia > Perissodactyla > Equidae > Equus > Equus quagga. The sequence goes on from NC_060273.1 coordinate 4,588,536, forward strand.
GACCCTCCCCAGACGGCCCATCCTGGAAGTGAGAGGCAGGGCTGTGCCTGTGCTGAGAGAGGACGGGTCCCTCTCCAGTTCTCGTTGCACTTTGCAGCTGGGCCCCACAGCAGCTCCGCAGGGCCCAGGGTCTCGCCAAGTCTGAGACAGGGCAAGGGGCGAAACAGGTGCCACGCCCTCCCCTCTACTCTCCTCGTTTTCCTTCTCCCCACAGTGCCCCTCAAAACAAGAGGGCACAAAACAACCCCGTTAGACCCAAACCGAGGCCCTCATGTGTGTCCATGCGTGCAGACACGTGACCAGGAAGGTCAGCCACCCTCCAGTTTCATTGACAGCCAAACTATGAGTTTCGGCTCAGACGTAGCAGATCCCAAACCACGGGGCAAGGCTCTGCATCTGTGTCCCTGCCTCTCCACGGGGGGTTTCTGTTTGTGTGAAGCAGCAGCAGGGAGAAGATTTAATTACTGAGCCTGCGTGTGGCTCTGCCCGTGGGGCTTCCTGTGGAGCCGCACACCTCTCACTCCGTGGAGGGTGGTCCCTTCCAGTGCATGGGAGAGTGCGATGGGCACTGGCGGGTTAATATATTCCACGTCACCCCCGCCTCCCTCCAGGTTCACATTTTAACGAGGGCCTTCTGGACATCAGGTCCAGACTTAAAGGAGCGATGCCAATGGCTTTTTGGTGGGCTGGTGAGTGACATTTTAGGATAGGTTGACCTTCCAGAAGAAACCCTGCTCATTAGGCCCGTAAGAAACTACCAGGGAAACGTGCATGCCCCGAGACACACGGAACAGCGTGGTGTAAAGGACAGTCACCAAATGTTTGATGAGTGCCTTTTGTGATCTGCGCTGGTACTTGGGAACTCAGAAGCTCTCTGCCTTCCAGGAGCCTGCAGTGTGGTGAAGGAGACAGACAGGCACACAGACAATTCTGACAAACTGCCTTACCCGTGAGGCGCTCCCGGGCGGGGGTTCAAACCCTGCCTCGGCTCCTTGCTGTCTGTGTGGCCTTGTGCAAGTCGGTGCCTGCAGTCTCAGGATGCCCAGCTATAAGACAAGGACTAAAAACAGTACCCCTTGTACAGGGCTGTGATGACAGTCAGTGAGCACACGCCTGGCACATCGTCAGCGCCCAGAAAGTGTCTTGATTGAAATCGTGATCGTTATGTAAATTGTCATGGGAGCAAAATGAGGGAGGAATTAATTTGTAGAGAACTACGGGGAAGTGATGACATGTGCACCATGTCTCAAGGGCTGCACAGGGTTTCCTGTGATGGATGAGGAGGAGAGGGTGCTGTGCCAAGAGTGCGAGCGACAGCGAGTCCTCTGTTTCTGAACAGAGCACTCTTGATGTCAGCTTCCTCTGGGGCTCTGGCTTGGCCCATGCGTTCGTCACTTGCTCTGTCCTGGGTGTGCGTCTTGCCCTCTCCCCCGGGTCTTAAGTTGCAGTACAGTGGAGCGGAGCATGCCCTGGGAGGAGAGCTGGGTCACGTCCCGGCTTTGCTGTTTCTAAGGCGTGACCCGGCTTGTTGGAGGATGTCATGGTCAAGAGCACTGTCTTGAGCTGAGCTGCCTCCGTCTTGTCCCAGCTCCTTGGTCAAGTGACTTCATCTTCCTGCCCCTCAGTTTTCCCATCTGCGGAGAGGGGATGATAACAGCACCTCCCTCGGGAGCGGGCGTGAGGGTTCAATACTGACCGTGTGTTCAGCACTTAGAACAAGACCCGGCACGTGGTAAGTGCCTGTCACCATTAGTAGACTTCTCGCTTTTGCACTGGCTGCTCCCTCTGCCTGGAAGGCTCTTCCCCCAGACACCCATTTGGCTGATCTCTCGTCTCCCTCAAGTCTTTGTTCAAGTGACGCCTTTTTGGTGAGACCTTACCTGGCTGCCCTATTAAAAATTGCAGTTCCATCCACCTCCTGGCACCTTGAACCCACTCTTCCTGCTTCACGTTTCTTCACATATTCATTTCCCTTGTGTGTCTGTTATTGTCTGTTTCTCCCAACTAGAGGATAAGCCCCATGGAGGCAGGGATTTTTGTTGGCTTTGTCTGGTGCCATATCAGTGCATGTTGAATAGTGTCTGACACATAGTAGGGGCTCCACAAATACTTGTTGAATGAGTGAATGAACTCAGCTTCCTTGAGCTGTACTTTCATCTTCTGTAAAATGGAACTATTAGCCTATATTGGGTAGAGTACAAGATGCTGCTTTATAAATGGCAAAGCGGTAGATGCTAGAAGAGATAATTATCATTGAAGGCAAGGGTCATGTCGTATATCTTATTGACCCCATATACCTGGCAAACAACAGTTCATCCACCCATGCACCACTCATCCACACTCCCATTCATCCACCCACCCATCCATCCGCCCACCCACCCACCCACCCACCTAGTCACTCACTCACCCACCCATCCTTCCAGGCATCTATCTGCCCGTCCATTCATCCATCCATCCTCTACCCACCCATCTATCCACTCGCCTATCTATCTCATTCCATCCTATCCCATCACCCATCCATCCACTCACCCATCCATCTTGTTCCATCCTATCCCATTCTCCATCCATCCATCCATCCCTCCCTCCACCCATCCATCTACCCACTCACCTATCTATCTCATTCCATCCTATCCCATCATCCATCCATCTATCCAACACGTGTTTATTGGATGTATATTAATTACGAGGCATTGGAATAACATTAATGATTAACAGGTGAAATTTACTGAGAACTCACTACATGACATACACTGTGTTAAACATTTTGCAAAGAATATTTTATTTCAGCAGCCATATGAAGTAGGCACTATTATCATATCCCCATTTACAGATGAGGAAACTGAGGCACTGAGAGGTCAAGGGACTTGCTCAAGATCAGACATCTAGGAAGTGGGAGAGCTTGGGTTCAAACTCAGGTTGGCTGCCTCCATTGCACTTGCCCTTAACCCCTCACTGTTCCTATTTACACGGAGTTCACAGCCTGACAGTAATGATAGATGTGGAACAAGTAATTATGCAAACAGTAGGCACTCAATAAATGCATTTAATGGATGTATGCTCTCTGAGAATTGGTTAAGAATGAGGACTCCCTTTCTGGGGAGAGAGCCTGTTTGTGAAAATTCTTACATCCAGGGCTGTTTTGAAAACCTCACTGCCTTTTCTTTATCCCTTCATCTGTGGATGGACACTTAGGTCGCTTCCACATCTTGGCTCTTGTGAAGAATGCTGCAATGAACATGGGAGTGCAGATCTCTCGTTGCAATCCTCATTTAAATTCTCTTGGATGTATACCCAGAAGCAGGGCTGCTAGATCACATAGTAGCTTTATTTTTGATTTTTGAGGAACTTCCATACAGTTTTCCAAGTGGCTGCACCATTTTACATTCCTGCCAACAGTGTACACGGGTTCCAATTTCTCCACATCCTCATGGACACTGTTATCTCCAATGGTGTATTTTTCATCCTTAAAAAAGAAGGGATTCCTGGCATTTGCAACAGCATGGACAAACCTGGGGGCCATTCTGCTAAGTGCATTAACAGTCACAGAAGGACAAATGGTGCATGATTCACTTCTATGTGGAATCTAAAATCGTGAAACTCACAGAAGCAGAGAGTGGAAGGGTGGTTGCCAGGGGCTGGGGGAGGAGGGCTGGGGAGTTGCTGTTTAACGGGCATAAAGTTTCAAGTTACGTAAGACAAGCGAGTTCTAGAGATCTGCTGTACCACCTTGTGCCAGTAGTTAACAATAATATGCTGTGCACTTAAAATTTTTTTAAAGAGAGTAGATCTCACGTTATATATTCTTACCATAAAAAGGAAGCAAAAAGAAAAACCTCCTTGCCTCTGAATGGTTTGGAAACCACAGCCGAGGACCTCTGGGTCTGGTGGGGACCCCGGGAGCCAAGCTGAGTAGGGGCTACCATGGCCCACACCCCGCCGTGTACCCGGAGCCTCTCCCTGGCCAGGAACACACTTGCACCACCCTCCACTTCCCACTCACCTGGGTTTGTTCCCACCACAAGGCATTTTCACTCCTCTATAATTACCCAGGCTAATTAAATAAATTGATCTGCCGATGTACACTCCACAGTCATTTCTGTGGTGTAATTTGGCTTTAATAGAACCGCCGCTTGAGAGAGAGGAAATGAAAGCCCTGGGTAGAAGTCGGATCTTTTAACTTTCAAGAAAAATAATTTTTTCAGAGGGTTTTGGTTCCCTGCTTGTGCATAATGCACGTGCTTGCTGTCAGCATGAACTGGGAGAGAGCAGCTGCCTGGTAAGGAGAGTAATTCGGGAGCCCTTTTGTCATGAGAAACCCAGACCGACTCTTTGAGTGTTGATAGGAAGCTCGTAACTTTGCAGGCAAATGGGCGTGAAGCATATTGTTGGCTGTCTGGTGACCGGAATGTGGGTTCTTTCCTCCGTGGAGATGTTCTGGTAAACAGCTTTTGGCTCTGAATGATACAGGGGGTGTGTCAGGCTGACCGCCTCCCGGGAGGGGAGGTGAGGCATCCCCAGGACTGTGTGATGGTTAAGGGTGTGGTTTTGGGTCCAATACCATCTGGTTCTCATGTCACCATTGGAATTTGCTAGATGTGCTTGTCTTTCTGCAAGTTGCTCTGTCTACCAGAACCTCAGTCCCCCTTCTGTGAAATGTCCCACCTTGCAGAATTGTGCTTGAAGAATAAATGAGCTCAGTAGACTGCCCTGCACATGGCGAGTGCTGTAGAAACATGAGCTACTGTTTCTGTTTGTACCAAAAGCCATTGTTTTCCTACTCAGCATTATTAAGCACCAGCTGTGACCCAGGGACTGTGCTGGTGGAGCAGGGTGACCCCAGGGAGGTCTAAGCCTTGTTAAGATGGAAATCTCTAAGGGAAGACCTGTTGCCCTGGTTCTGCCCACCCTGGGAGTAAGGATCTTGACTGCATCAATGACGCTCGGTTGATTGACTTCACTTCACTGTGCAGGCACGGCTCCAAGCACCTTACAGGTACTAGTTCAATAAATGAAATGGTCGTTATCTGTTGGGCCCCGTGCCAGAGCTGTAACATGCATGCTGTCATGTTATCTTCCGACCGCCCCATAAGGTAGACACATTTATTGTACCCTCTTTAGAGATATGGAAAGTGAGGCTCAGAGAAGTTAAGTGGTTAGGCTAGTAGAGGGAGAGGCAGGATTTGAACTTGGGGCTGTCTGATCCTGGGGTTTTAACCATCTTGTCAAACTGCTGTCAATCATGGGGCACAGGGCAGGTCACTCAGCCCCTGGACTTATGTGGTAGCATAGGTTCATCTCAAGGTGCTATGATGGTGACAACAGATTTTGTTGAAGATGGTTGAGCCTGTCCCCACTATGGAGACTTGTGTGCAATTTACTTCATGCCTGTGAACTGGTGAGAACTTCTAACTGATGTGGCTGAGGGAGGAAGTCAGCTGGGACCCCTTCATCTCCCAGGCCTGGGGACTCTGCCTATGTGACCCTCGTTATTTCTCTCGGTGGCATCGTTGGTGTCTGCAGGAACTCATCCATGGTGACATGGTCACTATCAGGGCTTGGTCTTCTCCTGAGAGAGGAATGATATTGACTGATTTATTTTCCCCTTCTTAAAAAAAAGCAGCCTTGTTGGAGTATACTTTACATACCATAAAATCCATTCACTGTAAGTGCACGATTCAACGATTTTTAGTAAATTTACAGAGTTGCGTGACCAGCACCATGACCCCATTTTGGGACACTTCCATCAAGATATACTAATGGCCAATAAGCACATGAAAAGATGCTCGACATCCTTAGTCCATTAGGCAAATGCAAATTAACACCACACTGAGAGACCAGTGGGATGGCTGTAATAAAGAAGATGGACAGTAACAAGTTCTGGTGAGGATCTGGAGAAATTAGAACCCTCAAAAATTGCTGGCAGGAATGTAGAACAGTACAGTTGCTGTGGAAAGCTGTACTGGTATTCTGAACAAAGTTTATCATACATTTACCATAAACCCAGCAATTCCACTCCTAGGTCTCTTTGTCCCAACTTTTTATCTCAAAAAATTTCAAACCTACAGAAAAGTTGCAAACACAGTACCTTGAATATCTATATACCCTTCAGCGGTTGTTAAATATTTTCCCTCATTGGATTTCTCTCTCTCTCTCTCCACCTGTACTTTTTGTTAAACTAAATTTAGAGTAAGTAGCAGACATTATGACATTTCACCCTTGAACACTTGATCACGTATCACCTAACATCAATGGCATTCTCCTACATGACCACAATGCAATGATAACACTCAAGAAATTTAATGATGATATAAATCTTTTCCTTCATATACACTCCATAGTCAAGTTCCCCAATTGTCCTAATAATATTCTTTATGGCTGCTTTAAAAAAAAAATCTAGCTTCCAATCAAAGACAATACATTGCATTTAGTTTTCACATTTTTTAAGACTCCTTTACTCTGGAGAAATCCCACAGCCCTTGTATGTGTGTGTATGTATGGTGTGTATGTATGTACATGTATGTATGTTTATGTGAGTGTGCATATAGTATGTGTGTGAGTGTGTATGCATGTGTGTGTGTGTGTTTTATGCCATTCACATTTTTAAACAGTCTAGGTCAGATATTTGGCAGAACGTCGGGTTTGCAAATGCAAGGTGGATTTCTCCAATTGCTGCCTCCTGATTAGATTCAGGTGAGCCATTTTTGGCAGGAGTCCTGCATAAGTGATGCTGTGTCCTTCTCGGTGCAGCACATCAAAAGATGCATGATGTCAGTGTGTGTCATCATCGGTGATATTGAGGGTGACACATTTTAAAGTCACTTTGGTGACAAGAGTCACTTTGTGCTGGAAACCCAGGCTGAAAACCAATTCCCGTTGAGGAACCAAATGCCGTGCCACGTCCTGAGGACCGCTGAGTGCTCCCGTGGGACGTCTGGGGATGCTGTGGGCTTGTTTATGCTGCCCCTGCACGGTTACGTAACCTGCTGGGGTTCTAAGGTGAACAGACACGGCCTTTGCTCTCCAGGGGGCTAGCATCTGGAGGGAGAAGCGCGGGACACGTAGTCCCAGAGCAGTGTGACAAGTGGTGAAACTGAAGGTGTGTACAGGGCAGGAGGGACGAAGGAGTCGTGGGCGCCGATTCAGGTGGCCTTGGCTGAGGATTGCTGAGCACTGAAGGACGAGTCTCTTTCTTGTCAGACCCTTAGGATCAGCTTTTGGATCCACCGTCCTTTCTCTCCACTGTTTCCAGTCTCTCTTTCTCTGCAATCCAATCCAGTCTTGGAAAGTGATGGACTAGAATTACAATGCTGCCTCCACCACCTGTGGGCTGTGTGACCTTAGACAAGCTGTTTCGTCTCTAAGCCCCGGTTTTATCGTGTGCGATAGGGTTATAGCAATATTTCCCATAAGAGGGCCACCGTGCAGGTTAAATGAGGCAGTTCATGCAGCGTGGGGCCTGGCGCAGAAGGGATCAATACATTTGAGCTATTATATTTTTCTCTTTAATCTCAAGCTGCTTTTCCAGGCACAAAGGGTGCTCTGCCCGGCTCCTTTATTCCGATGCCCCTTTGTGGAGGACATCTATTTTCTTTGTCGGACATGCTGTCTTAGGTGCCGTCCTGTCTATAGGACAAACCTTGGGCAGTCTCATTGATTTTCAAGGTACCGGGGTGGGTTGGAAGGAGTGGAGACCCCAAACCCCATTTCAGGAGACATGTGACATTCTTGTCACATGAGCCACTTGTCAGCATGAGCCGGTCAGCCATGGGTGGTGTTGGCTCGGTTCTGACTGCCTTCTTGGGGATGTCTCGTCTGCTCAGCTGTTGACATAGATAGAGTGTTGTTAAGGGCTCTGTGGCTTGGATCAGCAGAGATTGGAAGGTGTGTGTGTGTGTGTGTGTGTGTAAGAGAGAGAAGGAGAGACAGAGAGAGAGACAAAGAGAGATTCAATTCCAGGATCTTCTCAGCTCAGAGAAGCTGAGCCCTTATTGGCTTTGACAACCTCAAACTCTGAGAACATGGAATTTTCATGAGTTTTCCTGAACTTAAGTCATTCCCTATATCACTTGGGCCCCCACAGGAATCGGATGGTATGTTCAAATCAGGATAATTCAAGGCAGCTTTAGTGACGGGACACAGGCAGGGCAGGGCGTAGGGAAAGTGGTCCTGGAGAGGTGAGGGAAGGAGCGGTTGCTGGAATCCTGAAGGGGCTTGGTGTGCGCAAAGGGCCACTTTGCGAGGAACGGTGACCTCAGTCAGGGACAGCCAGATCAAGGTGACCTGGAGAGGGGATGAAGGATAAATATCCCAGCATCACTTCTCCCTCCCTCCGTCTGCATTGTGAAGCCTGAGGGCAAGGGAGCCCCTCGATGCCATTATCAAGGTCCATTTCTGGGGCAGAGAGCAGAGTGAAGGATGGAGGGTAGATCTTGGGGGTCAAACGGGGAACATCTGTCACCTTTCCAAACAGCGTTTGGAATTTTGTTTCACGTGGTCCCTCTACTTATTGGTTACTTGCTAATTTTTAAGTCAGTGCACTTTTTTGTTTAATTAAATCTATTTCAAAGAGAAACTTAAAAACATCACAACCAGCTTCCCTAGTCATAAACAGAAGGTCCCTGTAAAAATAAATGCCAGGAAAACAAAGCAATGTGTAATCCTGACGGGTTCCTTTGCCAGCTCAAGACTCAGAGCCTGAGGCCGGCCGAACCTGGGCTTAAATGTGGAGACTGGCCAGCTTTAAAGAGGTGTTAAGGGCATTGCATTTACAGACAGAGACTTTCTCTTTGATGTAATTAGGAAGACTGGAGGGTTAGAAGGGGATGGTAGTCGATTGAATAATATCCCCCCCAAAAGATATGTCCAAGTTTTAACCCCCAGTACCTGAGAACATGACCTGTTTTGGAAATAAGGTCTTTGTAGATGTCGTTAAGTTACAGACCTCAGGATGAGATCATCTTAGACTTAGGATGGACCCTAAACCCAGTGACTGGTGTCCTTAGAAAGGATAAGGAGATTTGAGACCAGAGACACACACAGAGAAAGGCCACGTGAAGACGGAGGCAAAGATGGGAGTGACGCATCTACAAACGAAGGGACACCAGGAGTTGCCAGCACCTGGAGGAGAGGTGTGGAATGGATTCTCCCTCAGCCTACAGAGGGACCCAACCCTGCCAACACCTTGATTTTGGATTTCCAGCCTCTCAAATCGTGAGAGAACACCTTTCTGGGGTTTGAAGGCAATGAGTTTGCGGTGATTTATAGACAGCAATACGAAACTCAACAGGGACCGGCTCTCACTGTGACTCAGTGTGATTGCCGCCACGCTCACATCTGCTGAGGCTCACCTTCATCAAGTCCGCTCTAGGAGCAGTGGTTGTATGTGCCCACGCTTTGGGGAAAGAACGGATTGGATCGTCAGTTTCTCTAGGGCAGGGCTTTTGTCTTTTTTGTTGTGTCCCCAGCTCCTGGTGTGGGGTCAGGCACAGAGTAGCTGTGAAAACATACTTGTTGAATGAATGAATGGACGCCGAAAGGAAACTAATGGTATCAGTCAAAGTGACGGCTGAAAATGGCAAACTTAACAAGTACCATGAGTTGAATTCCAAGAGTGTGGTCTGGATTTCCTGAGAGATCACGGGACTTGTTGAGGAGGCAAATGATCGGCTTGTCTAGATGTCATCAGCACCATCGTCATCGCCAGTACTAGTAATGGTAGCTGGTATGTATGGAGCACTTGCTTTGTTACTGGGCGTTGGGCTCAATGCTTTATGTGGGTTATTTCATTCAAGCTATACAGGTACCCGATGAAGTAGGTCCTATTGCCTTTTTCCATCTGAGAGATGAGGAAACTGAGGCTACAGTTTAAGCCACTTGCCCATGGCCACACAACTCAAAAACAGTGGATCTAGAAATGGCACACTGCAAGCCGAGTCCAGAGCCTGTGCTCCTCACCACCATCCTCTGCCACCACCCAAATGCGAACCCCATGAGCATTTATTGAGTGCACCGCTTGGGTCGGCTGCCTGAGCCCTTCCTTCTCTGGCAACTGCATCTCCCACACATCTCCACATGTTACAGTGGTTGGGTTCCAGCAGCCATTCTGTTCTGTGTGGTCAGGCTCCTTGGCACCTGACCAAGTCTGGACCAATCAGAGGCCTCTGCCAAGAATTTAGAATTGGGACTGAGAAAGAGGGAGCCATAGCTCACCCTGGGATGTAGGCAGGTGCAGAAAGTAGCCATGGTTTCTGTGTTGTGGACAAGAGAACAGAAGAAATCAGTTTACAGGAAGAGAAGGATGCGGCACATGTTCAGATACGAGAGCGAGAGAGAGACAGAGAGAAAGAGAGAGAAAAGAGAGAGAGAAGATTTCTGGATTCCCCACAACAGTGCATCTCAAACTTTGAGAGGCATATGAAGCTCCTGGGGTCTTGTGAAGATGCAGATACTGATTCAGTAGTTCTGGGGAAGATCCTGAGCTTCTGCATTTCTCACCAGCTCCCTGCTGGTGATGATGCTGGTGTATGGACCACACCCCAGGCTTTGGTTCCAGCCCAGTCCCAAGGTCTGCGGGTCAGGATCCTCGGTCCCTGTCCTTGGACTCTGTCAGACACGGGGCACACCTGTATCCTTAGCTGAAATCTCCCTTTTCTCTTGAGCTACCACAGGGAATTTCTGTTCCTTGAAACCCAGATTCCCAACCACAATGTGCTTGGTGGGAGCTCTGTGCTGGGGGCAGGGTCCCACAGCCCTTATCTTGGGGCGTGATAAATATTTACACGTCTGCCTCCCCCACTAGGTTCCAGAGACCAGCTCACAGGCTTCTTGCAGCCACGTTGCATTTTGTTCATCATTGTGTCCCCTGCACCCAGCACATAGGAGGCATTCAAGAAAGGTTTGCTGAACGAATGAAAGAAAGAACATCACATGGGATACAGGAATCCTGAGGGCAAGTCTTGGCTCCAGCAGTGACTTTCTGGCTGAATCTCTTACCCTATAAAATCGTTATTCCATTTGCTGTAGGGGTGTTGTTGAGACTGTCACCTGTCACCGTGCTCAGCATCCTGTGTTTTCATTGTTCAGCACCAAGAAAGAGTTCTTTGCTTGATCATATTTCCATTTTGGCTTTGTCTAATAAGAAGCTTGCAGTCCAGTCTGTGGTTTAATTAGTAATTGGGTAGGACTTCATGGGTCTCATTTTACCCTCTGTTCTTGACTTATTTCATTTTTTTATTTTTCCTGGTGCTTCTTCCTTTTTTATATATGTGTATTTTTTTGTCTATTCTTTAAACACTGTTCAAAATCCTTGATGGAATGATATGGGATATAAACCATATAACAATGACAATAAGTAATAATTATAACGGGTTTGGAATACATTAAAAATTGCTGGGGGACTTTATTAGTTTCCTAGGACCGCCAGACAGAGTACCACAAACTGGGGGCCTTAACCCACAGAAATGTATTGTCTGACAGTTCTGGAGGCTACAAGTCCAAGATCAAGGTGTCAGCAGGGCTGGTTCCTTCTGAGAGCTGTGAGGGAGAATCTGTTCCTTGCCACTTGCTTAGCCTCTGGTGGTTTGCTGGCATCTTTGGCAGGCCTCGGCTTGGAGATGCATCACCCCGATCTCTGCCTTCATTTTCACATGATGTTCTCCCTGCGTGTGTGTCTGTCTCCAAGTTTCCCTTTTCATAGGGACACAGTCCTTAAAATTGAATTAGGGCCCACCCTACTCCAGTATGACCTCATCTAAACTTAACTATGTCTGCAATGGCCCCATCTTCAAGTAAGCTACCTCTGTTCTGAGGTAGTGGGGGTTAGGACTTCACGTAGGAATTTGGGGGGAGGCACAATTCAATCTATAACAGGATCTTGAGTCACCAATTTCCTCTCTGCGCCTCAGTTTTCTTACCCGTGACTTGAGGATGCTGGAATGGTTGGTCTCCATGGGACTTTCCAGTCCCCGCACTTGCTGATTCTTTTTCTCCGTTCCCACTCCAGAGTCCTTTGTTCCAGTGGGAAAGCAATTGAAAAACAAATTTATGTTGCAGGTTAGTAAGATGATCTCCCACGGACATCTGCATGTTCAAAGGACTGTGCGAGGATCGCGTAATCGTGGTCCCGTGGGACAAATCACTCCTTTGGGGGCAGAGGCAGCTGTGGATGTTGCTCCATTGGCTCCTAGTCATCTCACATCTGCAGCCGCCCCCTCCGTCTGTGGACGCGGCGGGCCTGGGGAGGACTCCGCCTGGCCAGCTCCGTGCACGGCCAAAGACATGCTGTGGGAAGGCCGGAGGGCAAGGGATAATGAGAGGACAGGCTCCTCCGGAGATCAGTGCTGCAGACTCCAGGGCCCCTCTGCTCGCAGAGCTCATCAGCGCCGGGCAGCTCTCTGTGTTTCCTGTGTTCTGCAGCTGGAGACTGAACGTGCCCGTGTTTTCCCATAGGAGGAAAGGCGCCGGCTGGCTGGCTTGGCAGGAGGCTTCCCGTGGGCCAGTTGCACACATGTTTCCCACCTGCGCAGGCACTGGGAGAGAGTACACCCCCTCTACCCCAGTGATCGGCTTTGCGCTGCCCCAGCCTGGGTCTGATGCCCTGAGTGACTTCAAAATCTGGATGCCTGCCCATACGCCCTCAAGAATGGTGTCTAAGTTAGGATCTTCGGTTGCAAACAACAGAAGCTGCTGTGACTTGTGTAAACAAGAAGGGGACTTACTGGAAGGATGGAGGGGAGCTCACGGGGTTGAAGGGAAGGCTGGAGAACTGGACAGCTCCAGAGGCTCTCGACAGCTGTCGCCGTGGACCAGTCTTGTCTGGAATCAGCGGATGATGAACTCAATGAAAACATGCCGAAGTGTCTCCCATCTCAGCTGTTCCAGCTCGGTTTAGGAAGAGGATGGTTGGCAGAGTTGATATCATGAGGCTGTCCCCCCAAAACGTACAAGCATCTCAAGAGGGAGACCTGTGGGAGAAGAGTCCAGAGCCCCATTTGGCTTCCATGGAGAGGAGGCATGCACCCCGACTGGTAGCCATGCCGGGGCTGCACACCGTGTGAGACGAGACAATGATAACTCTAGAAAGGCCAGCGGCTAACAGAGTGCTGACTGTGCAGAACTCTACATCCACGGTCTCCTTTAACCTCCACAGCAATCCCATGGTTTTAGTATCTCTCCAGGTTTAGAGATTTAGGGGAAATGAAGGCTCCTGGAGAGGTTCAGTGTCTTCTCCAGTGGGTCCAAGGCAGAGTTGTGTTTCGCACCCAAGTCTACTTGGGTCCAGCATTACTGCTCTTCCTGGTGATGAGCTCCTGTCTTCTGATGCTGCTGGTTTGTCCTACATGATGAAGGGAAGAGCTGTAAACATGAGCACAGTTGCTGCCCAGGGATCCCAGAAGTTCTTGGCCCCAGAAATAGGTTAGGGAGTGGGCCAACTGGGTAGCTGCCCAGAGGGCCAGGTTGTGAAACAGCCCCAGAGGCATTACTCGAAGCAGACAGCTTTGTCCTTTTGACCATCATTCCTCCTGTGAAAGGGGCCGTCAGTGGCTGGAAAGGATGTGCTTTGACCCACGGCTTGGGGTGAGGCAGGGGCAGCTGCATAATTTGCAGGATCCACTGCAAAATAAAATGCAAGGTTTCTTGTTAAAAATGAAGAATTTCAAGATGTCGACAGCAGAGCATTGAGTGTGGGGTCCTGTGTGACCGCACAGGGTGCACACCCGTGAAGCTGGCCCTGGGGTTGGAATGACGGTGGTGGATGGTTGCTCAACTCTTGGCCAAGAGGGACGAGCCTAGTTCTCTGCAGGATCCTCTGCTTTGTGCCAAGTTGTTTCCTTGCTCAGTCCACCCACAGGCGAGCCTCTCTCAGGTGAGCTGCAAGGTCCTCACGCACAGCTAGGGAGACCACTGAGGCACAGAGAAGGTCCTCCTGGGGCTGTGGGTGGGCCTCTTTATGACCCACAGTTCCTGGGCAACCACAGAAATCATCTGCACGTTCTGAGGATAGTTTTAACAGCAGGTGGATAGTGCCAAAATAGCATCTCATTAGCAGAACTGGGAAAGACCCACCACAATTAATATCTCAGTCAACACTGAGAACCCACTGTGTGCCAGGCATGTGGCGTAGGTTACCTTGTTTAGTTGTGCTCTCCCTCTCCAGCTTCAGCCACAAGAGCCTTCCTTCAGTTCCTCAAAAGTGTCATGGACTTTAGGGTTTCCGACCAGCCTCTTTGTCTGTCTGGAACATTCTTCCCTTTTCTACCTGCCCTGGAGAACTCACCCTGCAGGTCTCAGCTGATCTGAACTTTCACAACCCCCAAGACTAGGGAGCACCTTGTGCTTCGGAATCGTGGCTCTTCTCGTACACAGTCGAAAATTACTTGTGTAATTATTTGCTCGTCTGTCTCCCCCAGTGTCTGTCTAATTGCTATTTCTCCAGGATGGGCAGAGTCAGGGGTATCTCCCGCGGGCCGCCAGGGGCTCCCAGGGTGCTTCATTTCTCAGCTTCTTTGATGATCCCGTCTATTCATTTTTCTGCCAGTGCATGTGTCTGGGTGGGCCATACGTGCCGACGGAGCCCTCCCCTGGAATGGCACGTCCCAAATGCTCCCCTCTGTTCTCCTGGGCTGAACCTCCATCTAGAGTGTTCAGAGTTGAACTCACAACTGAATTGTTGGTTTTTCCACGAGAAGGAAAAAACCGACCTCAAGCTGGTCGTTCTTCCCTGCCTCCCTCAGGAATTCCCTGCCTCAGGATCCCGGGAGCAAAAACCCAGCAGCCAGATCCTCTTAATTAAGGAGTTGGAGGATGTTTTGAAAAATGTCAGTGCTCAAGTTGCCCATAACTTCATTAATTTTTAAGTTGCCTTCACATTTATTTAGGGACAACTCCTCCTAGAAGTTCCAGGCGAGTGCTAAGTTTCAACTTGAACCTGTGCTGCTCTGAGACGTGAAGGGGCCGACAGTCTCCTGGGGTGAACGGGGAGAGCTCAGAGCCACGGGGTTGTGCTCTTTTCCTTCCCTCTCTTGACTTAAAATTTGTTGTGCAGCTGTCACTCATTTTCTAGAAACATAAACGAGTCGCCGATGGACTTGGCAACACCTAAGAAATGTTACCGTTCCAATTACAGGCTGCCGACGGCCAAGTGTGGCCTCAGCTAAGCAACTAGCTTCTTTGGTCCCCCAGAGCCAAGGGTCTGCATGATAGTTACTTCGTTCTTCATCTAAAAATATCTCCCCAAGTAATCCTTGAAATTCTGCTCTTTCAAGTTCATTCCTATGTGTCAAGCACTCGAGTTCTCCAGGCGTCTTTGGAAACCCCGGGTACCTACTTCTGTTTAGGAAGCTCCACCCAGCTGATAAAAACCTATCAAGATTGAATGCACTTTGTCCCAGAATCCTCACTAAAAACCTATGAGGCATGATTGCTTTTCCAATGGGGGCGGGGGGGTGGAGGTCCAGAGAGGGGAATGAACTTGCTTACACAACTAGTATGTGGCGGGTGGAGTTGGGACTTGAACCCAGTGTGTCAAATGCTGCTGCCTGGGCTCCCTCCATTATACCATGCTGACGGATGGGGTTGCATAGCAAGCGAGAGGGACGCCAAGGAGGTGGGAGCCTCATTTAGATTGTCTTGGTTTGGGTTCCTCAGAGAGCATACCCTGAGATGAGGGGTTAGAGGCGAGGGTAATTTGGGGTGATCCCACGATGGGAGAGTGGAGGACAAAGGTAGGCAATGAAAGGTGTGTCAGCAAGCAGCTTACTCCTCTGGGCAACCTGTGCTCAGTCCTGCTGGGGGCCTCTGGGAGATGCTCAGAGCACCCCTGTGAATTTTCTCATTGGAGGTCTACCCATTCTCACCTTTCACTTCTTGAGGCTCCCTCCAGGGGCGTCACTCTCTGCAACTCCCAGCCTGCCCAGAACACAGGCTGAGCATCCTCTTGTGACTGGAGCGTGTTCCTGGGCAGAGAGACGCGGGTGCTTGGGGTAGGGATCCACCGATGTGGGTGGAAATTGTCCCCTGAAGCTGCCGGTGACTGCTGAGTTGGCCCGAGGGAGTATGGGCTCCAAGCTCATCTGCTGCGTGGACCATAGGGAAGTAAGAACCCATAGTGACATCGATGCCGTCTTGAGAGTATCGAATTCTCACAAACCCTCCCTGATGGATTCTTCTGCAGTATTTCAAACTAGCGATAATAACACTCCTCGCTAACATCTATGAAACGCTTGCTCTGTGCCAAACAGCCTGCTAAATACTTTATATACATTGTTTCCTTTGATTCTCACAACCACCCCAAGAGTTATATTATTATCCTGATGTTGTAGATGAGCAGGGTCCCCATGCAGAAAGTAGGAGAGTAGGGTCTCAAACCTGGGTTTGTTCGTTTCCAGTTGCAATACTTAAGCTCCAGTCGAGTGGGGTTTAAATCAATATTTGAAACAAGGAGAGGGTTTTTCACTTGCTCCTTGACGGAACCTTTGAGAATGAAAAGATCCATGCCTTACTCATTTGACCTTGGGTTATAAGGAGTTTCCCATTGCTTATTCCAATGAGATGTTATGGGTTGCACGGGGTCCTTCTAAGCAAGGAGGGTCACGAAGTGAGAAAGGTGGGCACCGACAGAGAGACCTACCTGAGCTCCAACGCGTAACAAATCAGGTCAGACCATGAGCTTTGTCATAAACATATGACGGATGGTAATTCCCCGGTCTCGTACCCGACCTCTGGGAGCTATCCGTTTGAATGATGTCACTGCATAACGTTTGAAGCTGCTAATGTGATTATCTTGAATCATTGGGGAAACATGAGGCTTGAGCAGGTTTCATAATAACTTCCTTTATGCTTTGACTGCATTTTCGTCTCTCAGTTCTGTTCTTGTACAAGGAAAACCTCCCAATTTCTTCTCCTTGGCTATTGCAATATTAATGCTGATAGGAATAGCTTTGCAATGTCAAGGCAACTGACCGATGTGGGTTGGCATGCCCCTCCTCCCTTCCTTGCTTTTCTTGAGTAAAGAGTAATAAAGAAAATATGCTACCTTTCCAGCAAGGGAAAATAACATCTGTTTAGAGAGACTGTAGATGAAAGTATGCTTCTTTCATATTGGGTAATCTAATTCGGCAACTCTTGCTTAGCTTTTATTTCCAATGATTTAACAAGCCGCAGTACATGGTTTTTAAAAAAGCTCTCGCCATCACGCACACTTCTGAACTTTGTTTAAGAAATGAAAGCCCCAATGTCCTCCTTTAAAGAATTCCGGCCCTTGTGTGGGGCAGGAAGAGGTTGACCCTTGGCGCCATGGTTCCGTGTGTCCTCTAAGCAGGAGGTCCAAGCCTTGATTCCTTCCCTGTCAATCTAATCCAGGGTCTGCTGGGTCTCCTTTTCCGTACCTGGACCTCCAAGAAAGGCCATCCCCTGGCAGCGCATCCCACTTTTTCCATAACACAAGCCAGGCCTTCCTCGGCCTCCACCCTCAATTCTTACAGCTATAACCCTAGGCTGCCTTCCTTGCAGATTCTCAAGAGCACCGAGGAAGTCAAGAACACGAGGTTTTCAATTTGTAAATGAACAGCGTTTCCATGCCTGCCCCAGTCCTCTTTATCCTCACGAGGTCTGTAAGGACCAGACTTGTGCCGGGCACTGCGCTAAAGTGCCTTCACGCGTGGCTCCCTTTAACCCGGCGGACGCACTCTGGGGCGGGTGCTGTGACCCTCTTGTTTTACGAGGGAGGAAACTGAGGCACAGAATTGTTCAGCAACGCGCCTAAATGTTCATGCATTTAGAAGGTGCAAACAGGGAGAAACCATGCTCCTAACCACCAGGCAAGATGCCTCCCGCAGTGAGCTGAGCGACCCTTCCTCTGGACCCTTTAAGGAGCTACGCATCTTTTCAGAGCACAGCTACTGAAGAAGGAGGGTCTTGGTCAGAACAGCAGGTCTGGCTGGAGTCGTCCTTTTCCTTCCCTTGAATCTTGTCCTCTCTTCCAGTTGGGAAGGAGTCTCTGCTTGGAGCAGCTGTCATTTTAAATAATGGAATATGGATGAGTGAGGACGTGAGGAAAAGCAGCATGATGGGGCCACCTCAGGCCCCCTGGAGTGGTTTCCTCTCAGTGTGGCCCTGGATTGGGGGCGGTTTCCTCCTCTGAGCCTCCTTCTGTGCATTCGTTCGGTTTCTCGAGCACCCACTGTGTGCTGGACACGGTTCTGCATGCTGGGGACGCAGCAGGGAACAAAACGGATGGAAATCCCTGCTCTTGTGGGCGTTCGACCTCTTCTGGGAGCTCCTGGGCGCACTCCTGCCCGTGCTGGGGATCTGGCCTCCACGGGTCCCACTCCGAGCATCACTTCTGCAGAGCCCAAAGGTGGCCCAGCTGTGTCCTCTCCAGTTAGCACGGCCCAGTGATGGAGAACGAGACCCGTGGCAGACTGAGCCCCTGAGCACAAGTCTAGACAGACTCCCATGAGTTTCTATTTCCTTTCTCTCTCTCTGATTATTCAGACATTTGGTCCCTCCTTGGTGCCAAATGCTCTGAGCTGTAGATGCCGTGAACTGGGCGAGGACACTGCCTGGGACAAAGACAGCTGATCCATCCCCGGGTCCATCTTCCCCTTCTTCTCAATAACCTCCTCCTCCAATTTTTACCGGGCACATGGCTCCCCAGGATCAAGACTACATTATCTGCTGGTATGGACTGCTTGTGTCCCCCTGGATTCATATCTAGTAGCTCTAACCCAGGGAGCTCAGAACAGGACTGTGTCTGGAGATGAAGTCTTTGAAAACCTTATTTTTAAAGAGGTGATTAAGTTAAAATGAGGCATTAGGGTGGGCCCTAATCCGAGCTCACTGGTATCCCTATAAGAAGAGGAGGCTTGGACACTTGGAGACATGCCAGGGATGCGCAGAGAAGAAAGGCCGTGTGAGGACACGGGGAGGGGATGGCGACGAGGGGAGAGGCCCCAGAAGAAATCAAACCTGCCAACGCCTTGGCCTCGGACTTCCAGCCTCCAGAACTGGGAGAAAGTGAATTTCTGTCGTTTAAGTGCCCCGGTTTGTAGTATTTCGCTGGGGCAGCCTTAGAAAATGAACGTCTGCCTCCCCTGCAGCTGAGTTCTGGTCGAAGGGTGTGGACTGAGGGACGTGAGCAGGTGCTGGGTGGTTTGCACGGAGGGAAAGCGTCATACTCTTGGCCCTTTGCCACATCCTTCCAGTGGAAGAAGCCAGACTTGGTAAGGGGCCGTCTTGGCCACGTGACGAGGGTGGTTGGGAGTTCAGGGGAGGGAGGCTGGGTCCCCGTCCTGCGTTGGCCCTGGCTGCGTCTGCTCAGGCTCTCATGTGAGAGAGGAAAGAACTTCTATCACGTTTAACTCACTGTTATTTGGGTCTCCACCATCCCTTTCAGTGTGAATTGGGGTTCACCGTAGGTTGGCGAAACGAGAGTTTTCTCACCAGGAAAGCTTTCCTTCCCGCCTTGAACACAGCGATATGGACACGGCTTTTCCCATGGCACGTTCTTAACGGATTAAACAGCAAGTACAGCTGTCTGCAGAAGGGACTCTTCTGTCAAAACAAGGGTTCATGAAGGCAGAGGGGGTGGGACATGGCGCTGATTTGAGATATTTCCTTTTAGGACCCGTGGGGTCCAGTGTGTCCTAAGATGAAACGTCTTTGAAGATCTTTTAATCGACTTGGAAGTGGGTGAGGCCAAGATTCGATTTGAAGGCTACACTGGCGGCAGCCCAGGCTGGCCGGGCGATGCTCCGTGTTGGAAGGGTTTGTGCGCCGACTGTGATGAATTGCGGGACCTTATCTCAATTTTCCCTGAGCCCACCCACATGAGCCAAGCAAGTGGAGCCCTCTTTAACATCGGCCACCCTCTTACCCCCAAAGATGGTGTGGTTGTGGGGAGAGAGGTCTGCGTATTGAGCGTGAGGATGAAAAAGAGACGATCGAAGTGGCCCAGCCCCCAAGACTGACTGCTCCACCTGCGGCCCACGGGTGGGCCGACGCCTCTGTGTGCAGTGCAGGTGGCGTGAAGGAGGAGGTGAGCCTGGCGGCCTCTCGGGCCTCAGCTGTCCTGTTCGGGGCAGAGGAGGGGAGCAGGCCACACATCTCCGGCTGTGGTGTCACCTTGCTCCTCTCCTGTCAATCAGAACAGAATGGGCTTCTCACGGACTTGCGTCTTTAAGGCTGTTGCATGTCCATCTGGTAGCTTTCCGCTAAGATGCAGGTCAACTTTCTTTGGCTCAGCCACACTGTCGTACGCAGAGAGGCAAGATCGGTACCCGAGAGCCGTCTTCGGCTGGGTCGTCTTGATCTGCGTGATACCGTTCAGGATACTTTCTGAGTCCAAACACACTCACCATCTAAACCTGTGTATTAGGACGACTTCAGCATCTATGATGTTTCCAAAGGTGGGAGAAGAACCGTCAGTAGAGGAAATTTCCAGACACGGGTCCACCTCGGCTTCCTCTTTTCTGCTTCAACTTCCAAGGTTTTTAGAGAAATATCTTCCATGTCTTGATACCAGCCCTCCTCACTTCTGAAACAGGTGGGGGGCCTCCTTGGGCTGTTGGGGGAAGGGATGGAGTGGGGAGGAGGCTGAGGAAGAGTTTCCCTCAGCAGAACCCTCATCCCTGAGCTCCCCCCGGCTTTGGCATTACTCATGGGAGCCCGTTTTTGCAGTTTACCGAGTCAGAGAGACGTATACCCACGATTTTAGATAGATAGTGACCAGCGCCATATGTGATACGGAGATAAAGGGGCCCGGAGGTTGAGAGGCAGGAGATATCAGCTTCACCTGGGGAGAGCAGGGAAGACTTCCTGGAGGAGGTGGCCTTTGAGTTAGTCCTTGAAGGACAGACAGGGTTGGGATGTGCAGAGACTGTGAGGAGGAATTCCAGGAGGAGGCGGCTGTGGGCAAAGACGGTAAGAGTGCAGAAGGATGGGGTATGTATGAGGAGCACTGAGCAAGTTTAACTGGGTAAAACACAGGGTGTGTATGGGCAGTGGTGAGAAGTCAAATTCCACAGATGAGTGGGGGTCAGGCTCAGGGTTTTGGATGCTGGGGGAGAAGCTGGTCCTTCCTCCCGAAGGGAAAAGGGAGTCTTTGAACACTCTCTTTGTTTTTTTTTGAGGAAGATTAGCTCTGAGCTAACTGCTGCCAATCCTCCTGTTTTTGCTGAGGAAGACTGGCCCTGAGCTAACATCCATGCCCATCTTCCTCTACTTTATATGTGGGACGCCTACCACAGCATGGTCTGTCAAGCGGTGCCATGTCCGCACCCGGGATCCGAACTGGCGAACCCTGGGCCACCAAGAAGCGGAATGTGCGCACTTAACCACTGCACCACCGAGCCGGCCTCCTTGAACACTCTCTTTACATGGGGGTGGCGAGAACTGGATTTTAGGACATGTGGTGTGTCACTGCTGGGAGTAAGACCAGGGCTGGGCAAATGACAGCCGGCTGTCCGCATCCTGCCCAAGGCCTCTGTATGTACGGTTGGCGTGCAAAGAAAGGCTTTTACATTTTTAAAGAGTTGAATAAAAGAACCCAAAGAAGAATAATATTTCATGATGTGAAAATTAGATGAAATTCAAATTTCCGTGCCCGTAAATGAAGTTTTGAATTCTGCCACTAAAAGGTTGATGAAAATGCGTTTTCTCTCATGTTACATAAGCACCTACGTAATATACTCAGTTTTGCCTCTTGACCCACAAAACCTAAAATATTTACTATCTGGCTATTACCGAAGAAGTTTATGAATTTCTGGGATAGATGACGGGGATGAAAGCCTGGTCGGGAATTCTGGAGGTGCGGCCGCTGTGAGAGAGCCGGGCACCGGTTCCCAATCTGTGTCCTGTGGTGGAAACAGATTTTAAATGGGAAAAAAGGGTCTTGTAGCATGTGTGTTTGCTAAATGCTGGGTTACGTAGAATGCAACAGATCTCGTTGCGCGACTTCTCAGAGCCTTTACCATGTCGATGTGTCTTATGACTCTTTGAGAAGAGCATAGGACTTGTGGTATTTCCCAAAGTTAATTGACCATGGAGCCCCCCTTTCTGGGTACCACTGTTCTGGGGAACCTACTTTGGGAAATGCTGGTTCAAGGAGGGTGACGGAAGAGGGTAGTGAGCATGGAAAGAAAGGTGTGTGTGTGACCGAGGACTGTGGAGGCTGAACCTACAGACCTTGTTGGAGGAGAAGGAGTCAGAAGGACCCCAAGGCTTCCGGCCTGAGATTCTGGGGCTGCTGACAATGACCGTGGTGCGGGAAGGGGGTGCCCTGGAGGGGGAGCCGGGGGGGGGGGAGGGGAGGACCATGTGAGGCAAGTCCATAGGGACCCCTGACCACTGCCCTCATCTGTAAGATGGGGTAACAAGAATTCCCCACATTCAGTGTTGTGAGTCTGTCCTTGCGACGTGGAGGCAGCCCAGAAGATCTGGAGACCGCGGGGCGTGGCCGTTCTAAAACCTTATTTATAAAAACAGGCAGCGTCGACAGGATTTGGTCTGCCGGCTGTGGTTCGCCCGCCCTGTGCTCTGCTGAGCACTTTAACGAACTGGTGTTAAACTTCCTCTGAGCTCACCACTGCCCTTTGGGGCAGGACTCTCCTCATCAGCCTGCTCACGAGTCGGTAACGTGTCCGCGTTGAGAGCTGGCGAGGCGTGGAGGCAGCGTCTGACCCCAGAACGTGTCCTTAGCTTGCACTGTGCTGCTAAAAATCTTACCCGTCACTGTGGCTGTTGTGGCCATGTTTCTGGCAGGTGCCTGTAAGTTGGGGCAGGAGCTAAGGTGAAGGGGTCACGGGGTTGGGGATGAGCTGCCTGGCTGTCCAATTTGCAGCATTTCCCCGGGGAGGGCAGGGGCAATGGGCAGGGCTGTCTTCACTGGTGAGGATGATGGGAGAAGAGTCAGGATGGAGACCAAGGATGAGCAGGCAGGGTCGGGGGAGGAGAACTGGGAGGGCCAAGGGGGAGGCATTCTAAGGAGACGAGGGGCCACAGACCGACTCTACAGAAATACAGCAGGACGAGGATCTGAGATGCCAGTGGGTTTGCTGGTTGGGGTCTGCAGGCACCCCATTCTTAACCCCCTGGTAGTCAGCATCCTGGCTCATTCTGATGGGGATAGGGTCCTTCTGCCAGGGGGCTTCCGTTCCTCCCAAGCACGGGGCAGACCGGAAGCGAGTGATGGTCCAGAGAGCAGCAGCGTCAGGAAAGAGGCTGGGAGTTATCTGTCAGTCGTGCGGTCATAAATATTCACTGAGCACATACTATATCTGCCGGGCTGGAGGACAGGCCGGGGTGGGGAGGACACGGGCATGAACACACGCCACAGCACCTGCCTTCCCCAAGAGTCCGTTCTCGTAGGAACCACAGACGAGTGGGCGTGATGGAGACACTCATGTCACACCCATGAAAGAGCCACAAGGAATAAAGTGCCAGAAGGAAGCTGCAGAGAGAGAGACAGAGGGAGAGGAAGGTGGAGCTGCTTTCGAGACAGGTCCGGAGGGCCTTCCTGATATGGAGTCCCATAACTGAGACCTCGAGGATGAGAAGGAGCCAGACTGGCAAGGCACAAGGGGAAGAGCGTTTGAGCTGGGGGAACAGAAAGTGCAAAGGTGCCCAGCCCAGAATGAGCTTGGTGAGAAGGAATAGGGAGAGGCCAGTGTGGGCTGGAGAGACGGAGAGGGAGGGAGAGAGGAGGACAAGGAGGGAGGTGGGGGGAGGGACAGAACCTCAGAGACTGAGTGCCAGCCTGGGGAGGACTCAGCTCTCATCAGAGGGCGGGGCGTGAGACAGACCTGCCGTCCAGTCCCCCACTTGTCAACAAGTGCTCCCAATTCTGACTCTCAGCAGGGGCAGGAAAATAAATATGCAAAAGAGACTTTTGAAGCGTTCAGGGAACATTTTCAACACAAGTTTAAAACCCAATAACAAGGTCAACGTGCTTCCTCTCCAGAACAGTTTTCCATTTGGAACCTTTTCTTACTTCCCACTAATAGGAACCCACTTGGGCAATTTTCTTTTCTTTCTTTCATTTTTTTTTAAGACGCATTTTAAAGCACAACGACCTTTCCAGTTTTTTCTTTCCGTAGTCTTTCACGGGGAGAGCAAGACAACGGTGCGCAGTGTCATGCTGCCTGCCAATTGAGGGGGAAAGACACGAAAAACGTCTAAAACGGAAAGAAGAAAAGTGAGTAGACAGACGTGGAGCGTGCAGTTGCCAACGTTGGGTGCGTTTTCTGGAATATTCAGTAACAGCTTCTAATAGGGAAGTTGGGCGACCGACAGTCCCGGTTTGCCTGGGATGGAGCGAGTTTCCGGAACTTTCTGAGCTTAAGCTGGGAAAGTCTCTGGCAGAAAAGGACTAGCTGGTCATCTCGGTCAAAACAGCACCAGGGAGGCACCAGAAATGCACTGTCTGGACCAGTGACCCAAGTGGACCCTTGTTCTTCCACGCCTGCAGCCACACTTAGATCTTTATTTTCGTCCACCCCCCAGCCCAGAAGCAGGAGTGAGCATCTCTTCTGAGTCCCCAGGAAAAGCCCGAGTTAACCAGATGACTTTGTCAAAGGCGTCCCACAGCAGAGGACATGAGCACGCGTAGTAAATATTTCTGTCCTCGGAGCAGCCCCAGCTGACACTCCACTGGGGTGACCAGCCTTCCCAACTATGCTGTGGGATGTGGGGTTTCCAGGACGTGGTACTTTCAGAGCTAAAACTGAGACAGTCCTGGATACACTGGGACGGTTGGTCACCCTGTGGGGAAGGAAGAGTTTCCGGATCCTGTTTCTGCCACTGATGACCCGGGGGGTTTGGTGACGTGTGATTCCAGAGACTCAGGTTTGTCTTCCGTGAAGTGGGAGATGTTGCTGGCATCCGTGTCATCCTCACATGGTGTTTAGTTAGCATCGTGCTGGGCACACGGTAAGTGCTCAATGATTGTTTGCTGCTGTGGGGGAGGAACACGGCTCCTCTACCCTCTAGGCCCTTCTGGCTGGCCTAAGGATTAAATTGACGTGAGACAGAAGAACAGGAGAAAATCAAAGCTTTACAACGTGTATACATGGGAGACACCCAGGAAAACCGAGTAACTCACCAGAATGGCCAAAGCCGCCGCCTTAAATAGCATCTTCAGCTAAAGACAAAGGAGGATGTTGGGGGCAGTGGTTTGGGGCTTCAGAGGGGAGGAAGGCAATCACACGGAGATGGAAAAGCAAATGTTTGGCAGACAGAACTTTGATGAGAAAGGGCTTAGCAAGGACGCTCACAGTCCATGATACCCAGAGTTGTCTATGGTGGTGGCCTGTCCTGGGGACGGTGCCTTTATCTTAAATTCTTTCAGGCAGTTGGGGGAAGGCCAAAGTTTTTTTCAGAGTCTCTTGTCCTTAAAAATAAGCTAAAGAGACACACTTTGGGGTGGCCAATTCGGATCCCCCACACCGCTCTTACAATTGTGGGTTAGGCAGAGCAGACTTTATACACGGAGAGATGCTAGGGACTTGGGGTGGCCTTTCCCCTTTTGCAAATCTCTCCCTTACTCTGATGCCTATAATTTTGCCATTAGCAAGTCATTCCTTTAGCTCAAGACTTCTCAAACTTTTCCCCCAAAGTGGCAGGGGGAGCGACTCCATGTCATTAGGTGTACGATGAGGGGGATTAGTCTGAAGGCACTGACGACAGGGGCAGGATTTTTTTGAAGTTGCCAGTGTAGTCATAAATGTTCAGGCGAATTTCACACTCAGTTCTGATTTGTATCAATTTTTTAAATATAAAAGCAGTGTTTATATATTTTTTTTTCCTAGTTGTTATTTAGCTTTTCCACGCCTAAACCTCTCAGTGAAACTCCTGATCCAGAAAGATCTGCTTTGTTTATTCTGAAGTTACGCTTGGGCCATGGGGTTAATATTTCTGGAGAGAGAATCATCTTTGAATGAGATAATCATTCACACCTTAGTCTAAACAAGCAGAGGCATTAGAGAAGCTACAGAAGTTAGCAGAAAGCACAGAGAACTGGCAGTTGGGAGTCAGGAGACCAAGGCCTGACTCTGCCACTTGCTTTCTGTGTGGCCTTGGGTGAATAACTTCCCCTTCCCGAGTTCTAGCCACCAAATCCAAAAACAAGTTGGACCAGATGAGTGGTTTATAAACTGTTCTGGAAGCGTATGGGGGGTCTCAAGGGGGAAGATAAGGCTCTGCATTCCTCCCTCTGACCACCCAGCTCTGTTCAGCCAGGGCTCTCCCCTTTTATCTGCCTTATAATTTGGAGTTCTTGCTACGATTTCCGGGTTCTGCTGATAACCGTCATAAACCAGCTGTCTGGGGTCATCTTTCTTGTCCCTTTTGGTCAGAGGAAGCTCCTTTGGCTTTGCCTCGTCCCTGGAGGATGAGCACCTGCATCGCTGTGGAAGGGAGAAATGACCATGGAGCGGGTGCCCTTGTCTGCCGAGAACCTGGGGGCCTGGGTGTGACCTCACAGTGAGGGGGTGTTGAGGGCACCGGGCAGGGAGGACGCAGCCACCAGCTGTGACAGGAAGCGCTTCCCAATTTCGAGAGGGTTAAGGACGATTATTTATTTTGAGCGTGTCCCAGATTGTCGTCATCCCTCCCGTTCTTGGCAGAGCCTCCCGTGAGAGGGCCTCCGCCTGGCTCCGCTTCCCTAGTCTGACACGCTTGGAGCCTGGCTGCCTCTGTGCATCCCATTCCGTTCCAGCAGGAAAAAGATGGGAATGACCTGAGTGCCCACGAGGGGAGGAGGGGATGCCTCCACACACCCTGGGGGGGCCTCCATCCAAAGGAGGGACGGACACAGCCGTTGAAAAGGAGGAGGGGTACGTCTGCATCACAAGCATTCGATTAGCCCCAGGGAGTGGTCTGGCTGTAGAGCAGGTTGCAGAACCCAGGTCCAGTGGGGTCCTCTTCACGGGGACGGTGCCTTTGCATTTGCGGGGTGCCTGTGCAGGTGAACGCACAGCAGAGGGTCTAGAAGCCTTCACACCAAGCCGCTGACTGGGCTCATCCCTGGGGAGGGAAGTGGGAGCAACAGGAGTCGCTAATACCTAGTGCGTGCCAGGCTCTGAGCTGAGCGTTTCTCAGGCGTTGTCACATTTATTTAGTCCTTGAATAGATCTTTGAGGCACAGAGAAGGAAACTGAGTCACAGAGAGATTAAGTAAGTTGTCCAAGGACACACAGCTAGGAAGGAGTAGAGCTGGGATTCCAGCCCAGGCAGTCTGGGTCCAGAGTCTCTGCTTTGGACCCTTTGTGGCTTCTCTGATGAAAAGGACGTTTGCTTTGGACTGTGTCCACTTGTGTACAATTTGAATATTTTATACTGAAGAGGCACACATGCATTATTTATATAATTTAAAAAGTAGGAAAAATTAGAGGGACAGAGTGCGCTTTGTGATGTCACCATCTCTGCCCTTGGAGTGGCTAACAGGAGGAGGGCACTGCCCGGTGCCTGAGGTCTGGCAGCAGCAGTCTGGGTTCTATCAAACGGAGGAGGCGGAAAGCGTGGCTTGAGCTTGGCAAGTATCCCTGGGAGAGGTGGCACAGGCCATGAGTCATTCACACCCTAGTGTGAAATAGATGGGCCATGGAGAGAGGTGCAGGATGCCGCAGGAGGAATAGTGTTGAGGAGTGGGAAGAGCTGGATTGGGGTTGTGGCTCTTCCCTTTTGGACTGGTCTTCATCCATATGGAGAGAGAATTCCTAAAAGGCGGGGTGCACCCGGTGCCCTTGGGGATGGTTGGTTCCTCCATAAGTTCTTTGCCACCTCTGTGCACGTTATGACTCAGTCCGAATTTCACTCCAGAGAATCTCTCTGTAGGCTACAAATGGCAATGACAATGCAAATAATTAATATTTGTTCAGTGTTTACTTAGGGGCCAGGCGCTGCCCTTAGCATATTGCTTCTCAAACTCTAATGTGCACACAGATCGCCTGGGGATCTGGTTAAAATGCAGATTCCAACTCAGTTGGAGTCTAGGGTGGGGCCTGAGTTTCTGCATCTCTAGCACACTCCCAGGGGATGCTGGAGCTGCTGGTCCGTGGACTGCACTGCAAGTAGCGAGGATGAAGGGGTCCAGACACAGGCTGCTGGGGCTCGAAGCCCACGGCCCCTCCATCAGTGAGATCTCAGCCGCGTTCCTTACTTCATAGGGTTATAAATATTGGCTCAAATAATGCACATACAGGCTGTTGGCACAACGCCTGGTGCACAGCAAGAGCTTGCTGAATGGTAGCGATTATCGTTATTAATATCTCATCAAAACCTTCCACAACCAAATCCTGATGTCCCCTGATTTGACAAATGAGGGAACTGAGCGTCGGCGAGGTTAAAGGATGGCCCAGGCGCACGCAACTAAAAGGCAGCCTGGCTGACTGCACAGCGCGGCTTCTCATCCTGGCACTGCTGACATTGGGGGCCCATCATTCTTTGTGGTGGGGACCGTCCTGTGCCACTAGGAGGTTTAGCAGCATCTCTGGTCACTACCCAATACTAGCATTCCCATGTCCCCTAGTTGTGACAACCAAAAACGTCTCCGGACATGGCCTAATGCCCTCAAGATGGCAAAATTGCCTGGCGTCAAGAAGACCTGCTCTGGACAGAGGGTGTCCCGGAAGGTTCAGGCCGTTTTCCAAGGCGTCTTGGAGATGCGACATCATCCTTCAGGCCGTGTAAGAGTTAACCGGGACTCGAGCGGTATTTGAGAGAAACATCTCTAATGCAGTGACCAAAGAAGTCACATCTTTTTTTTTCTTCTTTAATGCTTGAATAGTTCCAATTCAGCTGTTATTCAACCGTTATTCAGCTCTTTGAAAAATTTTGGGTCTGATATTATATATTAAGGCGTGTTTGAGTTTGGTGCTGTGAAATCACGCCATTTTCATCTTTTTTTTTTTAAAAAAAGAGACGTTGCCAACACCATCTTTAAATATGCTTTTATTTGCCTTCTGGTATCTGCATATAACAGAGCTTCTGGAAAGTGGAATTTACGATTTGCAATCTGTGGCCATTTCTATAGCGTTCTGATTTGCAAACAGGATTCACCTCCTGGTCTGTGTTTTTCTTGCCTGCTTCCTTATGTTTTACTCATTTAGGGTTCTAATAGATGCGCCTGTAAAAAGTCGCCTTATTTATCCCCGAAGCTGCCTGAGCAGCTTCAATGAAATCGCGCTGACCTCATTTAATTATTTGGAAAACCTGTGTTCCGATTCAGTTGGCAAGGTTTTGGGTGTCTTTTTATGTTTAAGGAAATTAAAGAGCAAACATCAGATAATTTATCGAGTGCTTACGATGTGTCGCTGTGCTTTATTTCTCTGAATCCTCCAAACGTTTCTAGGAGGTATTTTATGCCCATTTTATGGGTTGGAAAACCCAGGTCTTAAGTCTTCGTTTAAGATCACACTGAGAGTAAGCGGTAAAGGGTGGGAGTTGAGGCTCAAGGCGGCAGCTTCACGCTCTGTCCTGCTTCGCCGGGCTGCACTTAGCGATCAGGAACGGACTGAAATTAATGCCTTCCTCTCCCACACTCTGTAAAGCAACCAGCCCCGCTGTCTGCTCGGTGCCACGGTTTCCAGATGCAGCGCCGTCCGTTGTCGGGCTGTTCCATCTGCCTAATTTCACACTCCAACTGCTGAAAAATAGCTGGGTTTCCAAAGCCGGGGAGACGCAGCCAACGAGTCTTCATTCATTCTTAGGGAGATGAAGGATCGCAAGCCAACCTCGACGGCCTGGCGGAATCTGAAAAATCCACGAACGTTAAGAGTGGCACCAGGCTGCGTGGATGCGAAAACGTCTCCTTAAGTGGGCTCGGGCACCGGGGCGGTGGGTAGCGGGGAACCGTGTTCTTTCACTGGGGATGTGCATCTGCCAGGAGGGCGAGAGGGAGGAAGAGGTGCTGGGGATAAAAGACGGTGGCCATTCAGACCTGAGCTGCCGGACCGCAGCCAGGCATCCTCCAGCCCAGGGCGGCAGAGCACCAGCACGAGAGCTTCTGGCCAGTTAGGCCTGGTCAGCCGGCACTGATTAAGCACCGACTGTGTGTACACGGTGAAATACATCAGGAGGTGATCGAACGCATAGAACAGATGGGCACTAGGATTATTTGGAGCAAGTTTCTTAAACTTTCTGAGCCTCACTTCCCCATCTGTGAAATGGGGATAAAACTGCATGCAGCATCCCCAGGATCAGCCGAGCTTGTGCTCCAGAAAACATTATGGAACTTCCAAATGGAATTTCATTGCAACACATGTTTGCAGGATGATTTAGACTGTGAGTCAGGCCCTGGGAAGATGAGTTAGGCATGGATGGTCTTAGAGGACCTCAGTCGAGGTCTAGAGATCGTGGTGGTCAGGGCTCCTTGGGTTACAAGTGACAGAACCCTAACTCTAACTGTCTTAGGTTGAAAAGAAATTTATTGGTTCACATAATTGAGAAGCCTAAGAATAGGACTGCTTCAGGTAAGGCTTGATCCAGAGGCTTGACCAATGTCATCGGGACTCAGGTTTGTTCTGTCTTTCCCCTTTTTCCTGTTCTCCACTCTCCTCTATGCTGGCTTCACTCTCAAAAGTGCCTTTCCACTGGGCGATCTAGTGGTGTCCTGGCTGTTAGGTCCTGCAGGAAGCGAGTGCATGTGTCTAGGCCAATCCATCAGGAGTCTTGGGATTCAGTCTCATTGGCTTTGGTTGGGTCATGTGATCACCTCTACGCAGTCCCTGTGGCCAGGGGTGGTGTATGGTTCTGTTGGCCACACAGGGGTCACAGGCTCATCCCAGGGGTCAGTGTGGAGTCAGTTCACCCCCTACAAGGACTAGAATTGGGAAGGAAAGTCAGAGTTTGTGCCAGAAGAAGGAGGGGTCTCTGTCCACTACAACGGATGCAACAGGCAATAAACTCAGGCAAATGCCAACCAACAGAGGATCTTCCAAAGCCGAAAGGGGAGCATAAAGTTTGGGGCAGTAACTCCATCCCAGGTGGAGGTATTCAGAGAGGGCTGCCAGAAGCAGTGACTTTCAAGCTGGGTTTTGAAGGATGAATATGAGTTTGCCAGGAAGAGAAAGGGGAGGCCAGGCAGAGGGACAACCAAGGAAAGTTAGACTGAGGGCTTAGAATCAGAATGAATTTGAATTTGACCCTAAAGCTGACGCGGAGGCCTTCTAAGCGGAAGAGGAACCTGGTAAAATGAGGTTTTATGGCAGATGGGGGAGAAGAGAAACAGCTCCGGGGGCTCCAGGGGTTGGGCTTTTGGCCTCCACATAAAAGGCGTGAATTAGCCCGTCACTAGCTGTGTGACCTTGGGCAAGATGCTTCCTCTCTGGGCACCTTGCCTGCCTCCCCTGTAAATGTCCATTCATCGCACCTGCACCTGGCTTGTGGCTGTGTGACCA
Organism: Equus quagga; assembly: GCF_021613505.1. Lineage (NCBI taxonomy): Eukaryota > Metazoa > Chordata > Mammalia > Perissodactyla > Equidae > Equus > Equus quagga. The sequence continues at coordinate 4,619,927 of NC_060273.1, forward strand.
TCTGTCAAATTAAAACAAACCATCAACTGCGATCTTCCCAAATTTGAGGAAAACCAGTTTCCTAGGATGTACAGGTATTTCCATGAAAACAGGATGGAACAGTCAAACGTGTTTTGATAAACGCTGGGTTCCACATTGATAATAATATCAAATATGTGTTAAGTGCTTATCTACCATGTGCTAGGCGCTCTGCTTTACGCGTTTTTTTTCCCCCTCTAATTTAATTCTACCCTGTAGGGCTACACCATAGGAAGTGGCAAGGCTAGAATTGAAAGCTAAATGTGCCTCACTCCGGATACCAAACTGTTGCTCCTGACGTTACACTGATTGCTCGTCTGCAGGCCTTCTCAGAGCCTTTATATTTACATGTGCGCTGAAAGATTGCCATTTCCAAGTGGAGCGAATATACGGTGTTTCCCAAATGTATTGATTCAGAACTCCCCCACCCCTAGAGCATCTCATGGGATATGAAAACCAGCTTCTTCACAGACAGCGCTTAAACGACAACACTGACAATTTGTAGTGAGAACATCTTCATCGATAAAGTGACAAAGAGAAAGAGTCATTCAGAGAACGTTCTCCCAACGAGCCCCACGGCTTGTTTCCCCTTAAACTCCCTGGATCAGCCGCCTAATGGGCTGCCAGTGTCTTTTATAAGCCAAAGTGACACGGACATGACAGAATTGGCTGGAAGGTTCTTCACCGCTCCGTCCCATTATCTGTGTGGTTGCAGCTTCTCTCTGCGTTTTGGGTCCTCAGGGAAGAGAGGTGAGCAGTGTCCCAAGTAATGAGCTCTTTCTTGGGGCCACCCTCAACCCCGCGCTGGACAGCGGCCTTGTCTGTTTTCCTTGGATCCTCAGTGAGCGGTGCTGTTGAAATTGTCCGATGGTGGCCTGATTGACATAATGCCTCGCTGACTGGCCTCGTCCTCTGCGGGGGGAGGCCAGAAGGGGCCGAGCGTGGAGGGACCCGCGTCAGAGGAGAAGCGCTGAGCCGTGCTTTTGCCGAACGCCAGATGCAAAGCGAGGGGGCACGGCTGCCTCTTTCAAGCTTCTGCCAGCAGTTCCCGTGTCGCCCCGGGGAGGGGAGGCTGTGTTTGGCAAGATGAAATAATTTCCAGATTCCGTCCTGAGCTTTGAAAGTCTGCAACTTTTTTCAGGCCGGAGGGGGTAAAAAGTAGTTTGCTTTCTCTAGGTGCATTAGTAATCGCCAACGAAGAAGGCAGAGCGAGCAGGAGGGAAATTAAAGGGGAGCTGAGATGAGCAGCTGTGATGTGGAAGGTGCGGAGAGGGGCGTAGGGGCTGGGAGCCCAGAGCGGGTGGGCGCGTCCTTCTCCGTCACTGAAGGACCCAGGGTGTGGGGTGGGTGTGGGGAAGGGTCCCGAGAGCAATTGCATCACGGGGCCTCAAGGGAGCGGGAAATCGGCTCAGACTCTTAACGCCCGCCCGCTCAGGGCCCAGCACCCCCAGCCGGCTTTTCCTAATCCCCCCAACACTGAAGCCAAACTCTTCAGTTTCATACACTCGATCTTTCCTACCTTCCCCCGAGATGACCTCTCCTGCCCTCCCCACCTGCCCATTTGGCTGGTGACCCGCTGACTGTCTCATCCTTTCCCCCACTGGACCCTTGTGTAATTCTCGCCTCTGTCCACGACATTCCTGCTGCCTGGAGGGCTCTCTTGCCTTTCCCTCTGCAGACTTCTACACATCCTCTCCAGCCCACCCCGGCAGACCCCTAGAAAGCAAGCACCACCTTGTGTTGCAACTTATGCTTGAACTGCTTTCCCACAAGGCCGCAAACTCAAGCGGGTCCAAGGACTGTGGCAGGTTTCTGTTTGTATATCCACCATCTAGCACAAATAAATTAATGCTTTCATCCTAGGATCTGTTAGGAAATTCATTTTGCTGTGAGTAACAGGACCTACCTCCACCCCTCATGGAGATTTAAACACACAAAGTTTTACTCTACTACATATAAATAGTCCAAGGCACGCTCTCTAGGTTGGTACGGTAACTCCCTAAAGTCATCACAGACCCTCCTGACTCCTTTCATCTGTCCATTCTGTTATGCCTACGAGGTGTTATTGTCCTGGCCCAGTATGGCTGCTGCAGCTCCAGCCATCACATCTGATTTTAGACAGTATGATTTTGAGAAGGTGCTGTGAAGGGAGTGTCCCCTCCTTTCAAGGAGACTTTCTGGAAATGGCACAAACACTTGTTTATGTCTCATTGTCTGATACATAATATCCTGGCCACACCTAGCTGCAAGGGAGGCTGGGAGTCCTCTTAGAGGGGTAGGGGAGTAGATATTGAGTGTGGGAGATGCCCATATCCTAATCTCTGCCACCTGTGAATGTGCTGTGCTACACGGCAAAGGGGCATTAAGGTTGCAGAAGGAATAAAGATTGCTAATTGTCTGACTTTGGGATAAGAAGGTTATCCTGGATTATCTGAGGGGCCCGATGTACTCATAAGGGTCCTTAAATACGGAAGAGGGAGGCAGGAGAATCAGAGAGAGAGTGAACGGCTCTCCCGGCCATTGCTGACTTTGAAGACGGAGGAAGGGGCCATGAGCCAAAGGATGCAGGCAGCTTTTAGAAGCTGGAAAAGGTTAGGAAAATGCATCCTCGCTTAGAACCGCTGCCATCTCCTTGATTTTAGCCCCCTGAGATCCATTTCAGACTCCTGACCTCCGGAAATGGAAGGTGACAAATTCACGTTCTAACCATGGAGTCTGTGTTAATTTGCTGCAGCCGCGACAGGTGACTGATACACCTGTGCAGGCATCTGACTGTCCGCTCAGCCTTCTTTCCAGAATCCATCCCAGAAGATGGCACACGTCGCTGAGTTTGGACAGGGGTGGGAGGGAGTCTTTTTACTGAGAAACTTAAAAAAATGGTGTTCTATGCCAGAGGCCAGCAAGCTTTTCCTCTGAAAGGCCAGATAATAAATATCTGAGGATTTGCAGGCCAACAGGTGAAGTCAAGGCTGTTGGGTAAGGACTCACACAACCAGCTCACACTTAAACACGTGAAAGCCATTTTCAGCTCGTGGGCTGCTCAAAGATTGGCCGTGGACCGGATTCAGCTCCTGGGCTGTCGTTTCTGACCCCTGATCTACGTGGTCTCTGCGAGCAGTGTTTCTTTTTATTTTTTAATAATAAAGGCAAGATGCGCTTTCTGTAAAAATGTCAAAGAATGAAATGTAAAAGAGGAAAAAATATGGGAATTCTCTGTCACAGCTCCCCTTCCTCGGACTTTCCCTGTGTCATAGGGCTTCTCAGCCTCGGCCCTGTTGGACTTCTGGCTGGATCTTTATTGTTGTGGGGCCGTCCTGGGCACTGTAGGACATTTAACAGCGTCTCTGGTCTCTACCCTCCAGATGCCAGTAGCACGCACCCCCCCCACCCCGAGCTGTGACAACCCCCTGTCTTCAGATGCTGCCGATGTCTCCTAGGAAGCGGTGCCACCCTGGCTGAGAAATGCTGTTCTCTTGGGTAGAGAACCACTCAGCAGCCAGGGGATATCCTTTTGGGCAATTCTCTCTGTCTCTGTGTTTGTTTATAATTATTTCCTTGTTTCCTCCCTCCCTCCATCCTTTTCTCCTTCTCTTCTTTTTAAAAATAAGGCCATAGGGGCCGGCCCAGTGGTGCAGCGGTTAAGTGGAAACATTCCGCTTTGGCAGCCTGGGGTTTGCAGGTTCGGATCCCGGGTGTGGACATGGCACCGCTTGGCAAGCCATGCCGTGGTAGGCATCCCACATATAAAGTAGAGGAAGATGGGCATGGATGTTAGCTCAGGGCCAGTCTTCCTCAGCAAAGAGAGGAGGATTGGCGACAGATGTTAGCTCAGGTCTAATCTTCTTCTTCTTCTTCAAAAAATAAGGCCAGACTACACATTTTTCTTCTGCAACTTACTTTAAAAAACCCTTTTATGGAAGTATAGCATATATACATAAAAGCGCACAAATAATTAGAGGACAGGTTATGAATTTTAACAAACTAACCACACCTATGAACTAGCACTCAGATTAAAAAAAGTTAGCCCTTGTCAACTTTTTAACAATATATTTTTATGAATTATATCGTTTAAATAATATTAATTTACAAAATATAGATGTATATAAAATATGATATGTAAATATAGAAACTATGTATTTTATATATTATTTTAAAATTTAACAGTATGTGGTGGATACCCTTCTGTATCAGCACATGTAAATGTCCCTCATCTTTGCTTTGAGGCAGCTGGAATGGGGCCCCACATCTGCATCCCTGGGGATGATCTGAACCTAAGCCAATCACCACACTGCATTCCCCAGACAAGATGGTTTGTTCCAGAAGAGGCATGTGGCTCAAACAAAGCCAGGGAGTCAGGAAAGAGATGCCCACTCTTCCTCACTGGACTTAAAGGAGAGTACACGTGATGCTGGAGCTGAGGCAGCCATCTTGTCACTTATAGGGGAGGCTAGGGCCCACCTGGAGGAAACAGAGCCTAGAAGTGGAGAGAAGACTGGATCCTGGTGTCCTCTTTTGAGGCCTGATGCAGCTGTACCTGAAGCTAGCCTTGCCCTGGAGTGGTCAATCCAGTATCCTGAACTGGGGAGAAGCTCAGCCCACTGGTGCAAGGTCTCCTCACTTCCCATCCTTTTATACCTCACTCCACCCCAACCAGACTGCAGGAGCATTTCTTAGGAACAAAACTACACACTGTTTTTCCTTAGGAAAGCAATTTGGCATGAAGTTTTAAAGAAATAGTGTATTAATTTCCTGATGCTGCTGAAAAGAATTACCACAAACTTAGTGATTTAAAACAACATGAATTTATTCTCTGATAGTTTTAGACGTCAAAAGTCCACAGTGGGTGTCACGGGGCTGAAGTCAAGGTGTTGGCATGGCTGTGTCCTTTCTGGGGGCTCCAGGGGGTGACTTCATCTACCTGGGCTGCTCTAAGAGAACACCGTAGACCGGGTGGCCTGTGATGGGGTGGCAGCTCTGATGACCCTTGTGTTACCTCTGCGTCCTCCTCCTATTGTCTCGAACAACTGGCTTCTGTTGAGGTGGCTGCTCCCTCCTCGCCTCCTCATCCAGGGGCCACCTGCCACACCCTCCGTGCTGTCTCCCACCGTGCGTTCTCATTCTTTTCAAGATGGAGAGGCTGAGAATTCTCCAAATCTTTAAGTTCTGGTTCCTTTTTGCTTAACAATTCCATCTTGACCTCATTTTTCTTCTTCTCACTGTTTACGATAAGCAGTCAGGGGAACCAGGCTTAGAGATCTCCCCGGCCGAGGGGATGGGATTTCATCACCGGCACTTCCTACCTGCCATGAAACACTAGGACACAGACACCATCCAGCCAAGTTCTTTGCCACTTTGTAACAAGGATCACCTTTCCTCTGGGTTCCAGTAATGTTTCCATCAGAGACCGGATCGTGGTGGCCTTTGTCATCCAAATTTCTGCCGACATCCCGTCCAGGATCACTTAGGGGTCCTCTAAGAAGCTCGGGCTTTCTCCACAATGCTCCTCTTCCCGAGCTCTCCCCGGGACGGGCCTTAACGCTCTGTTCACGGCAATGCAGGCACGTACCTCAAAACGCTTCCAGCCTCTACTCAGTCCTACCCAGTTCCAAAGCCGCTTCCACGTTTTTAGGTATTTGTTAAGTAGCACCCCACTTCTCACTCCCGATTTCTGCCTCAGGCCATTTGCACTGCTGCAGCACAATGTCATCGACTGGGTGGCTTGTAAACAACAGACATTTATTTCTCACAGTTCTAGAGGCCATAAAGTCTAAGATCAGGGTGCCGGCAGATTCAGTGTCTGACGAGGACCTGTTTCCTGGTTCCTGCATGGCTGTCTTCTCACTGTGTCCTCACGTGGCGGAAGCGCCGAGGGAGCCCTCTGGGGATCCTTTTATGAGGACCCTGGTTCCATTCATGAGGGCTCCCCGCTCATGACCTAATCACCTCCCAGAGGCCCCACCTCCTAATCCCATCACCTTGGGCATTAGGATTTCCACACACAAATCTGAAGGGACACAAACATTCAGCCTGCAGCAGGGAGAATCCGTTTTCTTGTCTTTTCCAGCTTTTTGAGGCCACCGCCCTTTGCTGGCTCGTGGCCCCTCCCTCCATCTTCAAAGCCGCGATGGCCAGTCCGGTCTTTCTCATGTCACGTCTCTCTGACCCTCTGCCTCCCTCTTCCACGTTTAAGGACACTTGTGACTACATTGACCTCCCCCCCGCCCCAGATAATCCAGGATACTTTTCTTATTTTGAGGTCAGCTAATTAGCAACCTTAATTCCATCTGTGACATCGACTCTCCTTTGTCGTGTCAGGACATGGACATCTGTGCTAGTTTTCCGGGGCTGCCCAAACAAAGTGCCATAAACTGTATGACGTAAACAAAAGAAATGTATTCCTTCCTAGTTCCGGAGGCCAGAAGCCTGAAGTCAAGGTGTTGATTCCTTCTGAGGGCCGTGAGGAGGAGCCACGCCCTGCTTCTCTCCTGGCTTCTGGTAATCGCAGGCTTCCTCAGCTTGGAGATGGTGCTCTCCCTGTGTCTTCACGTCATCCTCCTTCTGTCCTTGTCTGTCTCTGTGTCCAGATTTCTCTCTCTCTTTTTTTTTTTAAGATTTCATTTTTTCCTTTTTCTCCCCAAAGCCCCTGGTACATAGTTGTATATCTTTTTAGTTGCATGTCCTTCCGGTTGTGGCATGTGGGACGCCGCCTCAGCATGGCTTGATAAGCGGTGCCATGTCGGCACCCAGGATCCGAAACCCTGGGCCGCTGAAGCGGAGCACATGAACTTAACCACTCAGCCACGGGGCCGGCCCCTAGATTTCTCATTTTTATAAGGACACAGTCATATCAGATCTGGGCTCATCCTAAGGACCCCATTTTAACCTGATCATCTTCAAACACCCTATTTCCAAATAAGGTCACCTTCATAGCTCGTCGGGGTGAGGACTCAGACGTCTTTTGAGGGGACGCAATTCAACTCATAACAGCATTTTTGGGGGCCTTATTCTGTCAACCACACTTAGGATGGAGTATGTCTCAGATGTTTTCGAAGCTCCTTCAAACCTCGATTTTATTATACCTTTGGGAAGGAACTGCATGCAGACACAGGAACAAATGCGTTCCCCAGGACGAACTGAGCCCACCTCTGTCTGCCCCTGGGTCTGCTGAGCAATCGTCCTGGGGCCAGTGTGGACAGCTGGAGCACAGCACGCACCACACACGCTCCTCTGCCCGACAGCTTGAGTTGTGCAGAATCTTTGCATCCTTGCACATCCACTCATCTTGGATGTAACACATAGGCCGGGCTGACTCATTCTTTAATTCTGCAGATTTAATGGAGCATTAAAGAGGGGCTGAGTGGGAAGCGGTAACCCTGAGGGGCAGGTTAGACCTTCAAGGAGAGGTGGCAAAAAGTCAGCTGGGAGTGTGAGCCTGGGATGCAGGAGAGCAGTCAGAGGGGACCCTGCATGTGGGGTCTCAGCGTGGAGATGGCTCCCAGAGTGATGGCCTCCTGTGGGCTCTGTCCCGTCTCCCCACCCCCTGGGCTGTGAGCTCTGTTCCTCTCTCCCCACCTGGAAGGGTTGGCAAGGAGGGAACCCTCCCCTTTGCTGCCTTTACTTTTGCTCCTTACGTCATTAAGCAAATGCATCTCGATTCTGATTTTGACAAAGTTGCAAGAGAGTGGGCAGGGAGCTGAAGACCAGGGACATCCATTAGACTGTCACTTTTGATCAAGGGCTCTTTCTGACGGCTGGCACCTGGGGGTTTCGTCCTGCGAACGTGGCTTCTGCTGGAGTGGAGCGGACCAGGACGCCCGTGTTGGGATGATGCTCAGTGGCGCCATTTCTTCCAATGCCTTCCAGCTGCCTTCCCCAAAGAAAGGGGTGGGTTTTTTTTTTTTTTTATAGTTTATACATAACACAAAACTTATCATTTTAACTATTTTTAAGTGTACCATTCAGTGGTACTAAGTCCATTGACAATGGTGTGTAACCACCACCACCATCCATTTCCAGAACCTTTGCATCCTCCCAAACAGAAACCCGTACTCATTAAGCACTAACTCCCCATCCCTCCCCCGGCCCCTGGCCGTCACCGTTCTCCTTTCTGTCTCTATGGATTTTCCTGCTCTAGGAACCTCATATCAGTAAGATCATACACTGTTTGTCTTTTTGGGTCTGGCTTATTCCGTTAGCATAGGAGTTTGACAATGTCCTTCTAAACACTTTCCAGAGAGCCCACAGAGCTCTATTCTCTGCCCTCCTTTGAATCCCCCTGCTCACTGTCCCCCTGTTATGGGATCTGGCTCTCAATTTCTATGAAAATTCTCACTCTCTGGCTCTTCCCCTTGAAACTCATAGCTCAAATCTGTCTTTTCTTCTTATCAACACATCTCTTGCTTGGAACCGACGCTGTAACATCCTAACGGGCCACCTTGTATCCAGCCAGAGTGGCTCACAATCTGACGGTGCTGCCCTCTGGCCTCCCCTCTTCGTCGGATCCCGCTGATCACAGTCCCAAGTCCCAAGCCAGGCCTTCAACACCCGTCACAACCTCTTTCCAACCTGCCCTTTCTGCCTTGTGTCCCGTTGAGCCTCCTTGACACTCGAAACTGTCTGCCAGGTTTGGGACACGCCCCCGTCTCGGGCCGCTTCGTTTGGGCATTTGTTGTCACATCCACTTGGCGTTCTCTCACTTCTCTTCTCCATCCAGCTAACTCATCCTAAGGCCGGGCACAAAGGGCCACCAGGCAGAGCAAAGCTTCCCCAAGTCCAGGCTCTTTGTATATTCATCTGTTAGATTCTTGCCAAATTGGATCAGAAGGATTTGTTACTGTCTGTGCCGTGGGTGACGGAGACCATGACTCCCTGGCAGCAGAAATGCATCCTTGAATAATGCACTTACGGATGAGATCATGGGCCTCTCCAGACTTGGCTTCAAATTCCAGGTCCTCCACTTGGCTGTGAGACAGAGGGGAAGTTTCTTCTACCCTTTGAGCCTTAGTGCTTTTTCATCTGTATAATGCGTGTGGTGGACAGACTTTCAGGTGGCGCTCATGACTCTTGCCTCCTGTATTCCTGATTTTGCGTGACGCCCTCCCCTTGAGGGTGGGCAGGACCCATGACTCGCTTCTAACCAGTCGAATGTGGCAAAGATGGTGAGATGCCACTCCCGTGATTGTGTTATGTTCTATCAAATTCCATCTTGCTGGCAGACTTGCTCTCTCTCCGTGGCTGGTCTGGAAGAAGCAAGCTACTATGAAGTAGGTGGCTGTGCTGGAGAAGCCCAGGTGGCCAGGAACTGCGGGCAGCCTCTAGGAGCTGACAGTGGCCCCCAGCATGAAACTGAAACTGTCTGTTCTGCAGCCACAAGGAAAAACATCCTGCCAACCACCTGAGGGAGCTTGAGATCCTTCCCCCGTTGAGTGTCTGATGAGACAACAGCCCCACCGACATCCGGATTGCAGCCTGGTGAGACCCAGAAGTTGAGAAACCAGCTAAGATGTTCCCATATTTCTGATTGACGGGAACTGTGAGATAATAAATGTGTGTTGTTTCAAGCCTCCAAGTTTATGAGGATCTGTTATGTGGCAATAGATAACCAATACAATGGCGTATCAGTACCTACCCTGAGTGGACAATCCTCACCATAATGGTAAATGAAACAAAGCATCTAACACAGCACCACGTGGTAAAACACGTACAAAGGATAGATATTGTTGTGAGTACCATTATCCCTACATCAACTAGACCTTAACCTATAATAAACAATCAGTAGGGCTGGTAGGTGGCCAAATGGGTGAATGAATGGGTAGATGTCTTCCACCAGTGTTAGATTAAGGACCCCAGCCCTTGTAGCCATGAGCTCATTTGGTCTTGGCTTAACCTAGAAAAACCAAAGATAAATGTGATTTCTATTTAGCTGGAACGTTTTATTATCTCCTTGAAGTCAGGAGACTCCAGCGGAGAGAGTAGGTTGATTTCTTGAACTTGCTTGTCTCAAAGAGGTGAACTTCTACCAGGATTTATGGAGAGCCTCAGCTGGAAGGGAGTGTGGAAATCTTCCTTGTCAAGAGTCCTACTCGACATCTCGGGATATGTGTCTACCTGCCAGCCTTTCTGTAGCCAGTACCAGCTTCTCGTCTTTGAAGACCAAATTGTCTGGCTTTTCTGGGCTGTCCCATACCAATGGCCACAACAGGCTCTAGGCAAGAGAATGTTGGGGATCAGCAGGGACGTCCTAGAATAATCGGCTCATCCAAAGGCAGAAGTCAGAGCAAAGTCAAGCTGCAGATGTCCCTTCATTTAGACTCACCCCCGGGGGTGACTCTCCAATTCCTGGCAGAGAAAAGGGAGGATTCCCAAGGGCCTCGTCTTGAAGCATTTAGCCCCTTCTGGGTGCACAGTGTCCTCTAACTGGGTGCTCCACACTGCCTCCTTCTGGAGCTGCAGCCCCTCTGGGTCCCGGGCTCTGGACAGTTCTTGGACTCTGAGTGCTGGGATCCACCATTTACTAGACGGGATCAGGCAGGCATCCATCTGGTTTTCTCTGCACTGAGCTGGCCTGGAACCGCAGTGGAAGTCGCGTCTGTGATACCCGTGGAGTCTAGATGGCAGGCCGGGAGTCTGGGCTCGGGAAGAATGCCATGTCAGTAACCCCTGTCACAGGCCCCTGCTAAAGACATTGGTTCAAGATAGGGAAGTCATTTCTGCAAATTAAATCTAGGAGGACAAATGACTCAGTTCCTTCAACAGGGAAGGGCATGAAGAAAAGGAGAAAAACTGTTATGGATTAAAAGAGGCTGAAGAGACATATCACCCAAATGCAACGCGTTGACCTTCTTAGCATCCTGATTATGCAAAACAGCTATTAAAAGATATTTTCGAGACCTGAACTCATTGAAGATACACTGGGTATTTGATTTTATTAAGGAATTGTTGCTAATTGTGTTGGGGCGATAATGGTATCGTGGTTGTGTATTAAAAAGCCTTTACTTATTGGGAATATACATTGAAGTATTTATGGGTAAATGACATAATGTTTGGGATTTGCTTTAAAATACTCTAGGAAAACCTAACCACCAACCAACGAACCCACCAGCCCACCAACCAACCAACCAACCAACCAACCAACCAACCCACCCACCAATCAACCCACCAGCCAACCAGCCAACCCACCAACCAACCTACCAACCCACCAACCAACCCACCAACCCAACAACGAACCCACCAGCCCACCAACCAACCAACCAACCCACCAACCAACTAACCCACTCACCAACCAACCCACCAACCAACCCACCAGCCCACCAACCAACCAACCAACCAAAGTGGGAGAGCGGGCAGATGAAACAAGAACTGTAGAGGAGGCTGGCAGTTGAAGCTGGACAATGACTGCCTGGGGACCTGGTAGGGTTTGTTCTTCTGTGTGTGTATTTGAAAATGTCTATAAAATAAATATTAATGAAATAAAGGTATGTCACCTCCTAGGGATGGGAAGGGTGAGTCTGGTGACTGCTGATTCATGGTAGGATCAATGTCTCCATCTTTGAAATGGGTACGACGACTCCTTCCCTCCCGGTATTATTCGGGGACTTCTATGTACCATGACTCTATGTGCTATGCACTTGGTGAACAAGACAGCAGGTCCCTGTCCCATAGAGCTCATGGACTGGCGGGAGAGGCAGATGTTAAACAGACACTTGCCCGGGGGAAGCATTTAATCGAAACTGTGGTCAGTGCTGCAAAGGCAAACCACATAGTGTTGCGAGAGCTTGTACCGGGAACATTCAGTCCAGCCCTGGATAATGACTATCACAAAGGCTTTCCTGGTTTTCTGACACTTAAGCTGAGACCTAAAGGGTGGTGGCTTGGACTAGAGCGTGTGCATGTGTGCATGCCTGCGTGTGAATGTGTGTGTGTGTCAGGAGGGACGAGGAGACAGAGCAACAGCTGTGCAGAATTAGGAGGCACATTGAGAGCCGGGGGCGGGGCAGCAGAAGGGGAGCGAGCAGAGACGGTGGGGGGAGAGGAGAACATGGGCTGTGGGTCTCCTGATGGGGTGAGTGACGCTGCTGGAAGATCCAGGGCGGGTGTCTGGGATAGCTCTGGGGAGCAGCAGCACCTGGAGAACCCTGGGCTCTTCTGAGGAATCGAATTTGAGTCTTATTTAAGTTAAATGTTTCTGGCATGACTCACGGTGTCCAGGGACCCTATTTTCTGCTTCATTTCAGCAGTCGAGGCTCTGAACCCGAGGCGGCCAGGGTTGCTGTCTGACACTGGAGTCTGCTCTCCACTGCCAGTCTTTCTCCTTCTCAGCCCACCTTCTGGGGCCTCAGTGACAGCTGCTACCAGGGGGCTGAACCCTTCCACAGAGCCTCTGCTTACCTGGGTGTTTGATGAGAATAAACTGCTTTTTGGCTTTTATTTGTTCTCAGAGGACCAGCAGATCTGTGTGCCAGGAGGGAGAGGTCCCTGAGCCTGGGACTTTAACTCCCAGCTCTGCCGTTTACTCACTCTGTGACCTTGGACAGTTTTGCTGACCTTTCCGAGCCTCAGTTTCCTCATCTGGAATATGGGACAATTATAGTCCCCTCCCTCACTGGTGGTCAGGAGGAGTTGGTGAGATAAACAGGGCATGTGGTATGCCCGGTAATCCTGAGTTGTTATTGCCAATGTTGCTTCATTATTAATGGTCACTATACACCTCCAAGATGTGGACCTTAGCCGTGGGTGGGGTCAAGGGCTCGAACCTTGATTGCTGTCCTCTTGAGCTGAGGCTGGGTATTAAAATAGGATAGAAAGGCCAGGAAACTGTCGTGTATTTTGAAGTCTATAAAATATTCCATTTTCCTTGTAGAAAATTTGGGAAGTAGAAAAGAGAAAAGAATAATTGAGCTAAAATCATCTCACTGGGAGATGAGCACCGCTAACATTGCAGTGAACTGCCTCCTGAATCTTTCTCTTTTTAAAATTAGATTAATCACAGTCCTTCGTCATGACATAATCTCAGCATTGGTTCAGTCACGTCCCGTTCCGGTGGTCTGTCATCTGTCTATTCAGGAAAGGGAACTATTAAAAATCGCCATTTTTGAAGATCAAAAGCAGTTGATTATTAGTCATTTCATAGGGTTTACCTTAATATTTGTTTATTTTTGGTAATGTAATTAGAACCGGTGACTCCACCACCCCAAACAAAAGCTATGCCCTTGACGAGACCTCTGTCTAAGCCTGTGGTCGCCCTCCCCGATCCTGTCCTCTGTGCCCCGCTCCCCACCTGGTACCCATCACCCAGAACTAGCATTCGTCGTTCCAGTGCTTGCTTTCCTTTTTGTGCATCTATGTGTATTTCTACAAAGCACATATATTTATTCTTTTCGGTTTTCTCCTTGCACATATATGATTCTCTTTCGAAACAAAACTGAAATCCTACCAGACCCAGCTTTTTTCCTCCTGATTATTATTATCTCTTGAATACATGCCCTTTTCATTAAAAGGTCTCTGGAAATATAAAATGCAATGCTTGCATAGTATTCCGTATGTGGTTGGATCATAATTTATTTATAATTTCCCCTTCCAGTTGGGCATTTTTGTTTTTTTTCGGTGAGGAAGATTCACCCTGAGCTAACATCTGTTTCCAATCTTCCTCCTTTTTTTTTTGAGGAAGATCAGCCCAAGCTAACATCTGTGCCTCTCTTCCTCCATTTTTTGCATGTGGGATGACACCAAAGCATGGCTGATGAATGGAGTGGGTCCGTGCCGGGATCCGAACCCATGAATGTGGGCTCCCGAAGTGGAGCACATGGAACCCTAACCACTTGGCCATGGGCCGGACCCTAGTTGGGCATTTTTGATTGATTTTTTTTCTGTTGCAAATAGTGCTGTATAAACTTTTGAAGGATTCTCAGCATATTTTGTTAAATTGCTTTTAAGAAGGATTGTAAAAATTTTCACTCTCTGCCTCCCCCTATGTCCCTCACCCCCCAAAAATCTTTTAAAAAATGTTGCCAATTTAATATGGGAAAAGTGGTATTGAACATATTCTCATGTGTTTATTGGCTATTTATATATTTTTGTGTGTGAATTCTCCATTCAGGTCTGTATCCCATTTTTCTACTGGGGCGTTAATGTTCTTATTATTGATTTGGAAGAGTTCTTTATATATTCAAGAAGACACTCCAATCTGTCATGGTTGTTGTGGATATTTTCTGGCTTGTCATTTGCCTTTCAATTTTGTTTATGATGGTTTTGAAATAGAGATTTTTAAATTTTTAGGTAATCTATTTACTCAGTCTCTTCCTTGGTGTTTTTTTTTCCCCATTGATTTTGTGCTTAGAAAAGCCTTCCTTATCTTAACATCAGCCAAAAGTTTATCTAGAGTTTCTTCAAGTTTTTATGATCAGTTTTTACCTTTTAAAACCTAAACACATTTGGAATTCATTTTGATGTATGGGTGAGGAGGTAATTTGATTGTATTCTCACAAATAACCAATTTTCTAGAAACTGGTTTATGAGTAGTTTCGCTGATCCCATTGGTTTATGATGTCTCCCTTAGCAGATGATAAATGTTTCTGTTTATGCTTTGGGGAGGTTCAGGAGTGTCCCCGCTGTGACTTTGTTTGTCCATCAAATCCTGACCTCTCATGCGCTCTGTGACTGCAGCCTCATCACAGAAATCTCTTCTTGCGCTCGATCCTCTTATGGGATGTGGTTCTTCACCCCTCTTGGCTGTTTCTTAATCCAGGGAATTTCAGAATAATTTCATCACTCCTGCCCTAAAAACGATTGGAATTTTGATTGGGACTGTCTTCAACTTATACATTAATTTGCTAATAATTGACGTCTTCACACATCTAGTCTTCCCATCCAGGGAAGCTTGCGTAGGTCCCATCCATTTTTTGTTAGTATTTTGCCTCTCTCTCTCTCTCTCTGTTAATTTTTATTGCTATGGGGAGTGGAATCCTCACACCCAATATAGGTGGATGTTCTGGCTGGAAACAAAAGACACACTCAAACTGGGTAATTCAAAGGGAGTTTATAAATAGACTATTTACCAAGGTGTGGGAGAGGGAGACTGTAGGAAAATCACAAGGTATTGGAGAGTTGTCCTGGGCTGACACCACGGGGGCAGTTAGTACCCCTAGGCTGAAGAGACAAGAAGAAAGAGCAAAGACCAGAGCCTGAAGGGGAGGGTTGCATGGAGAGGGCCTCGCTGACAGGAACTGGAACGGCTGGTGGGACACCCAGTCTACCAGAGGAGATTGGAAGGGAAGGAATTTGGGGAATAAATTCCCCAAGCTCTCCTCCTCTCTGATATCCTGGTGTCCCCCACTGGCTAAACCCAATGGGGAGCTGGAGATCCAGGGGTCCCACTGATGGAGTCCACACAGATCAGCCTTGCGGATGGATGGAGAAGAGTGGAGGCGGGTGTGAGAGACAGGTGGAAGAGGTCCCTCCAGCATCCTACGTTCTTCCCCCACTGTATATACCATCTGGTGTTTGTCGGCATATCCAGGAACACTTGATGCTTACATCTTCATTCTATGATCCAAACATTTTTCTAAATACTCGCTAAATACTTGCTAATTCTAAGAAATTTCCAGTTGATTCCCTTGGGTGTTCCAAGTGGACAGTCATACGGTCTACGAGTAATTATCTTGTCTTCCTGCTTCCGATGGTTGTGTCTCTTATTTTATTTCCTGTTCCTCTTGCAAGAGCTGAGCCCGCTGGAAAACCGTATGTGGTTTCAAAGAGACCCTTTTAAGAGCCTTAATTTCAGCTTTTGAGAATCATGAGAAATCTGTGGCTTGGTCTCTCTATTTCCTCTTCTCTCTGTCCCTCTTTCTTCCCCTCCCTCCTTCCACCATCCGTCCAATATACATATATTAAGAGCCAACCGCATTCAAGAACTGGGCAATTCAGCAGTAAACAAGAGAGACAATAAGCAAACCAAGAAATGAACAATAAAAATATCAGAGCAGCATTTCTCAAACTTTTTGAGCTCAGCCCACAGTAAGAAATTAATTTTATATTGTGTCCCAGCCACCCCCTCAACGCACGCACACTGAAACAAGATCGTTAAACCCTTCCTACACATAATGCAATGCATACGAGGTGCTCTGATATTTTCTCTTCTAATTTGCTTTGTTTAAAAAGAAAGAAAGGAAAAAGAAAAAGCGTTACTGGTTAGTATTCACTTGAATGATTTCATGCCTCATTCCTGGGTCCCGACTTGTGGTTTCAAGACACTGAGTCAATGAAATGTGTCGTGCAGAGAGGTAAAATGGAAGAATAACTGGGTCGCTCCTTTGTCAGGTGGGCTGGCTCTGAGGAAGGACGTCTAATGACAGGAAAACCTAACTGTGTGAAGGTTAGGGTTGGGTGTGGGGTGGGTGGGAAGAAGGGTTCATTCAGGAGAGAGAGCGGATGGAAACAAGCTCGTCTTGCTCAAAGCATACGGGGATGGACAGAGGGCTGGAGTCACAGAGGTGGAGTGGGAGAGTGAACTGAGATAAGACGGAGCTGGATAAGGGTGTAGACCTTTGTAAGTGGGAGCAAGGAGTCTGTATATACATATGTCTATGTTGCTTAAATTTAAAAAAATCACAACATATGATGTATTTGTTTTCTGTGGCTTTGTCACAAGTTACGACAAACCTAGCAGCCTAAAACAACACACACTTGTTATCTCACTGTGGCATCACAGTATCTCCTGTGGGTCAGGAGTCTGGGTGCGGGTTAGGTGGGTGTCTGCTCAGGGTCCCCCCAGGCTGAAATCGCCACGTCTGCCAGGGCTGCGATTCCAACATGAGGCGCTGGGTCCTCTTGGAAGCTCCCTCAGCTTGTTGACAGAATTCCTTTCTTTCCGGTCTTTTGACTGAGGTCTCCATTTTCTTGTTTGGTGCTAGCTGGAGACGACTCTCAGGTCCTAAAGACTGCCCACGGTTCCTTGGTATGTAGCTTCCATATTTTCTTCCAGTCCAGCAAAGGGGAAACTCTGATGTCCTTGGTTTGAAGCATTCACCTGATTAGGTCAGGCCCACACAGGATGAGCTCCTTTTTGGTAAATTCAAAGTCAACTGATTAGTAACGTCATCACAGGAATCCTATCCCAGCCCATTCATGGTCCTTCCGACACTCAAGGGAAGAGGACTATAGAAGGGCATGTACATCTGAGAATTCTGCTCATCACAAATGGGCAGGCCAGAAACCCTGACGTGACGAAGTGAACAAAGATTTTATTCCAGGAGCAGCTCCATCCACCACTGAACTTAGAGCAAGCCCTCTGGGAGCACAGACTCTTATCGAATTCTTTGAGAACTCTTTACTTGCAACTAAAAGCGTTCTAACTTACAACTTGTATCTGAAATCCATTTCTTCTTTTCTTCACTCATTCATTCATCCAGTAAATATTCATCGTGCACTTACTGCGTGGCGGGTTCTGTGCTGGGGGCTGGGGATTCCACAGTGAGTTCCCATGAATAAGGCGGAAACAGACCCTTCAGAGGTGGGGGAGGCAGGTGTCAATCAGGGGGACAGATCAATGAGTATTCGCCATCATGAGAAGTGCTGTGAAGGCGGAGGATCCAGTGATGTCAGAGTGTGATGGGGACATTAATCCTGTAGGGAGGTCAAGGCGGGGCTTCTCTGTGGAAGTGACATTTGAGGTGAGGTCTAAAAGAAGAGTAGGAATTCAGTTGGTAGGGAGGGACGAAGGGGGCGTGTCCTAGGCAGAGGGAAAACAAGGACAGAGGCCCTGCCGTGGGAGGGAAGGCAGGTGAGGAAGGCATGGGGGCAGGGTGTGGGTTATTGGGTACATTAGGGTCCTCCAGAGGAACAGAACCAATAGGATATCTATAGATGATAGAGAGGGGTTATTATGAGGGGTTGACTTCTGGATTACGGAGGCTGAGCCATCCCATGATCTGCTCTCTGACAGCTGGAGACCCAGGCAAGCCGGTGGTGTAGTCCCAGCCCAAACTCAAAGGCTTGAGAACCAGTGGGGGTCAATGGTGTAAGTCCCAGTCTGAGTCCGGAGGCCCGAGAACCAGGAGCACTGATGCCCGAGGGCGGGAGGAGACCACTCTGCCCTTCCTCCCTCTTTTTGTTCTACCTGGCCCGTCGACTGATTGGATGGTGCCCACCCACTCTGGGGAGGGTGGTCTTCTTTGCTTAGTCTACTGACTCAAACGCTAATCTCTTCTGGAGACACCCTCATGGAGGCATCTAGAAGTAATGCTTTACAGCCACCTGGGCGTCCCTTGGCCCAGTCAAGCTGACACATAGAATTAACCCTCACATAGGACTCGGAGCGGAGTTGGCAGGGCAGGTCCATGTGGAGTCCTGGGTGTCACACCAAGGCCTTTGACATTTGTCCCAAGACCAAGGGGCACTGTTCAGGCAGCAGGATGACGGAATCAGATTTGCATTTCGGGAAGATCACCGTACAGAACACCATTTGGGTTGAAAAGCTGTAACAAGATCCTGCAGAACAACCACCATCCTGAAGCCGTGGCAGGGCTGCAAGCCCGTTTCTGCCTCCCCTGTGGTCCCTGATTGGAACTCCAGGGGCTAATGTGTTTAATGCAGTTGCTTATTTAGATGCAGTGAATTATCTTTGCTTTGGCCCAGATTCCTGCTTCTCTCCTTTATTCTCCGCTACGGCTTCCGTCTGAGGAGAGAGGTGGTGTGTTTTCGGCTGCTCGCGGTGTTTGAATGCACGTTCTAAAAGCAAGGTGGGCTGTGGGCAGAGTGGGAGGCTACTCGGGGGTGGAAAGAATCTAGAACATTCAGCGGCCTGAAGCTGCAGTCTGCACTCTGCGATGGGAGTGGGTTTCGTCATTGTCTTGTCCCACTCGGGTCTGGTTTCTGAGGAATTTCTCTTCCTCATGGACCACTCCTCTGGGCTTCAGGGACTCTGCTTCTGGCTTTGGGTGGGGAGGTGGGGCCCATAGAACATGCTGCACTGTTGGAATTTCAGATAGGCTTGTGCAAAGTGCCAAGTCTGCAGGCGGCAAGGAGGAAGGAGCAGGGAGAATGTCCTCCACAGACAGCGCACACAACAGCCAAGTGGTCGTGTCCATTTGAATGGCTGTGGATGGAGAGGAGGTGTTGACCCAGCCTCTCTGTCCATCCTCGGAATGCGGAGGGGACAGAGTTCAGCTGCCTCCCCAC
Organism: Equus quagga; assembly: GCF_021613505.1. Taxonomy (NCBI): domain Eukaryota; kingdom Metazoa; phylum Chordata; class Mammalia; order Perissodactyla; family Equidae; genus Equus; species Equus quagga. The sequence continues at coordinate 4,639,118 of NC_060273.1, forward strand.
GCAGACTCCTCTCCACGTGCTCCCCCACCAGGTCTGGTCCCTCAGAGACCCCACTGACCTCCTCTAGGTGGCGTCTCATCCCCTTCTCTCTCCTCTTCCATCCTAAGTGACCCTTTCCAATTCGTTTTTATGGACTTTGAAGACTCAAGAAGCTTCTCCTGTCTCAACAAGACGCCCTCTTGAAAATCAAAAGTTTGGAGCTACCAAATGACCAGTTCTGATGTAGCATCACGAGAATTCTTTCGAAGTTAAAAAAATGGAACAAAATACTTTTTTTCTCTTTGTACTCACCCAACCAATATTTAGTGAGCACTGGATGTGCCAGCCGTGTTCTAGGAGCTGGGGACACAGGAGGGCACCAAAGAGACATCCCGTCCTCCTGAAGCTCATATTCTAGGCAGGGGAGACAGGAAAACAAGATGTGGACAGAAGGGCACAAATACGAGTATTTCGATATATCATCTTGCTTCATCCCGATGAAATATTTCTTGAAAAGCAAGCAGAATGGCACAGTCTGAAATTCAGTTCTTGCATGTTCCTGCAGGAGAAAGGTCAGCTTCTGTGGCTTGTCACTCAAGGTCGTCAAGATGACCTCCACTTGCATGTACAAGTCTTCTTTAGCCTTCTCCCCACTCTTTCCCTTCGCAAACTCCATGTTCTGTCCAGCCAAGCCTATTTACGGACTTCCGCATGTGGGGTGTGCTTTCCTGCCTCTGAGCCTTGGCTCCAGTCATCCCCTCTGTCTAGAATGCCTCTCCTCTCCTTTCTGACTTTCTAAAGTCAATCCACTCTTCAAAACCCAACTGAAAGGAGCTGAACCTAGTTCAGAGGGAGTCAGATAGATCTGGTTTCAAATCCTGTGTCAGCCGTAAGCTTGGGCTAATCACTTGACCTCTTTGAGCCTTGGTTTTCTCATCTCTAAAGTGGGTTGGGATGAAGATGAAGAGGGCTAATACCCCACAGTGCTCACCACATAGCAGGCACTCATTAAACGTGAGCGGCCATTATTTTCCCCAGTGATGGGTTGAGACTTTTGGGGGATGTTGGGTGGAGGTGAATGTGTTTGGCCTGTGGGATGGATGTAAATCTTTGGGGCCAGAGGGTAGACTGTGGGAGGCAGAAAAATGGCCGCCGAAGATGTTAACATCCTAATACCTAGAGAATGTGAATATGTTATCTTTCACGGCAAAAGGGACTTTGCAGATGTGATAAAGTTAAGGCTCTTGAGATGGGGAGATGATCCTGGGTTATCTGGGTAAGTCCAATGAAATCGCAGAGTCTTTATAAGACGGACTCAGGAGGGTGTCAGAGACTGGTTGGAAGACGCTTCACTGCTGGCTTAAGATGGAGGAAAGGGCCACGAGCCAAGGAATGCAGGCTGCTTCTAGAAACTGGGAAAGACCAGAAAGGGAACAGATCCTCTCTTTGAGCCTTCAGAGGGAACACAGCCCCGCGGACACCTTGATTTTAGCCCCATGAGACCCCTTTCAGACTTCTGACCCCCAGTGCTGTAAGATAATAAACCTGTGTTGTTTTAGGACATGATGTTTTGGGAAATTTGTTACAGCAGCGATAGAAAACTGATACCCACCCGTGTCCGGTGATTCAGGCTCTTCCTTTGGCAAAGTTGAAAGATTCCACTGAGGTGGTTATTGCCTATTCAATATTTCTAGATAGCGTGAAAGCTATGGGCACTTTCCTTAAGTGCCGTTTGCCACCCAGATGCACAGGAATTCTTGCTCTCCCTGTGTCTAAGGCAATCTGTATTATAGACATGACAGCCTGACAGTGCCTGACACAGCCCAGAGGTCAAACGCCTGGGCCCTGCACCCACACTGACCGGGGTTTGAATCCTGGGCAGGCCCCCGCGTTGCTGTGGGAACTTGGGGAAGTGGCTCCCCAGCTCCCATCTTTAGTATCCTCATTTATAAATCAGGAACACGAATTCAGGGTTACTGTGAAGGGCATATGAAGTGACGCACGTAAAACTCTCAGCACTGTGCCTGGCACATGGCAAATACTCAATAAATATCAGTGGATATTACTATTAGCATTAATTGCTATTGTTATTCTGATGTGATTATGGACTGTGGTGGAGTAATTTCTGGATTTTCAGGGACCGCGGGTGCTGTAGTCTGAAGAAACCTAAACATCACTGCTCACGGATTGCTGTTCCACAGAGCACCCAGGTGGATGGATTGGTTACGGGGAGGCGCGTTACACCCGATGGGCAAGACGACGCCCTGGGAAGGCCTATGAGGAGGGCAGTGAGGTGGTCAGCTGTAATAACTACCCTTGAGTCCTGACCGTGTGCCCTGCCCTTGCGAAGGGCTTTGCATGCATTTGCTGGTTCCTTGCTCCTAATGGTCCTCAGAAGAGTGGGACTTTGCATCCCCATGTGACAGAGGAGAGATAAAAGGCCAGGGAGGCCGGGCAGCCCGCACAGGTCTGGCACCTCAACAGTACCTACCACGCCTTGTCGCCTCACATTCTGGGGAGGAATCCGTGCGTCTTAAGGAGCCCCGTGGGGAGCAAATGCTGGCATTCCCCAGGGAGCGGGGCGACCCAGCCAGAGCTTTCGGTTGCAACAGCACGGCTCGCTCGCCGTGGAGGGAGGTGGAGAGGAGCTGGCGGCGCCTCCTTGGCGACAGCTCTGGAGAAAGCCACTTAAGCACGTTTTGAAGCGTGGCTGCCCTGGGGGGTGTGCCGAAGAAAGGCTGTGCCATTGATGTTCCCATCGCGGTGCTTTACAGTTTCTCCATTCCTGGTCCCTGAGCCTCAGGAGTGCTCAGTGCAGCTGCCAAATTGCTTCATGCTCCAGAAAGTAGGGTGCCTCTTAACTAAGAAAAAAACCGGCGCTTTCTACCAACGGCCCCAACTGTTAGAGCTTCTTATAATATTAACAAGGCGTCCGCAGCATTCCCCGGAGAACACCACGGTTCTTGTTCTCTTTCCTTTCCCAGAAAGGGCTTTCTTCTTTCTCTCCTCTTTCCTGACCATTGGAGGGACTCCATCTTCTTCTCCTTGGTCTGGGGCTGCAGCATCCAATACAGAATCCACCGTATCCATGCAGCTCTTTAAATTTAAATTAATTAAAATGAAATAAAATAAAAATTCGGCTTCTCAGTTTCAGCAGCCATGTCTTAAATGCTCATTTGCCACCGTAGCTTAACCATATGACAAATAGCTTGTGGCCACCTCATTGGACCACACAGACGTAGAACATTTCCACTGTTGCAGAAAGTTTGAGTGGACGATGCTGGTCCAGGCAGTCATTCGTTCACTCATTCAGCTCTAAAGTACTGAGCACCTGCTCTGTGCCAGACACTGTTCCAGGCTCTGGGAAATAAGTGGTCAACAAAGAAAGTAATCTTCTCCCTCAAGGAGTGACCTCCATGGGGGGTGAGACAATCAACAGGAGAGTAGTTGCAGAATGGGAAACATCCCAAAGGACACCAGTAGGGGCGAAGTGATGGAGAGTGGTGGTGAGTGGGGGCACAGGTGGAGTTATCGGGGAAGGCAAACCCAGAAGGGAAACCCAAGGTGAGTGTTGTATTTGCCCCCAAATCCCCTTCCTGCCCCACGTTCCTAAAAGCTCATGACTTCAGCCCACTCACGGAATCCTTCAGTCAAGTGGTGTCTCTTCAGAATGCAGGGAATGAGGAAGGACATCCCCAGAGTGGTGGCCCCTTCTCTGAGTGGCGTTGTGTAACACCTAGTGACGAGATAGAGAGAACTTCCAGGTGCACTCCTTGATGTGGACACACCAGCAAAAAACAAGGGTGGTCACTTGATTGACAGCAGACTGGGGGAGGCAGGGTGTGAGGTGTTTCCCTTGGGTGGGGCAGAGAGTGTTGCCATAAAGGGGTCTTATTCCAAAGCACAGGCTCCTTGCCTAGTTACCACTCAGTTGCTAGAGAAATTAGAGTCCAGCTTTATGTCTTCCACCTTCCAGCACTGTGGATTGATACTCTCCTCTTTATGGGCTTGCCTGGAACAAAAGTGGCCATGCCAATGACTTGTCATGGATGAGGGGAGATTTAGCACCTCCAAACGACAGGATGAAGGGTTACAGTAGAAATCTGTCTGCATCTGCCTACGGGTAGGGTCCTGGAGGTGAGACGGTCGATTGTTGGGGCTGCTCCAGGCCTGGTGTCTTCCATCATTGTTTCATGGGCTGGTGTCCAACTTTCAGAGAGCTCAACTAGAGGAGACAGGTGGATCCCCACAGCTTCCCCCAATATTTCCATTTGAGTAAATTTTATCATGTCTCCAGACTGAGGATACTGAAATTTGAAATGACCTCTGGCCATTTATTCGCCATCAGTCCAAGCGGAGAATTACTGCTTGGATCTCGAGGACGAAGTTGGCAACTTCCTGGAGCATAACTGGCAACTTGCTACTTTTTGACACAGTAGAAAAAGTTCAGGTAGCCTGTCGCAATCATAATCCAGGGAGGCATTCTGCTGGAGGAAATTATGGAACCTGCACGGGCTGCAGTTGTATGTTTCATCCACGGAAGACGGGTTCTGGGGCAATAATTCATGCCTTTTCTTCATCCTTGTAGACACTTTCCTTCTCTCTGTCTCACAACTTTTATTTGTTGTGTGTTTACCATATGCCAGGTTGTATGTCTCAATCCTTGTGACAACCCTGTAAGGTTGGCCCCATTCATCACGCCCATTTCACAAACGAGCGAGCTGAAGGTCAGATGGTTATGATGATGTCTAGTCACATAGCCTCCGAGCTGCAGGGCTGGGGTTCCAATCTTGGAGTCCAGCTCCAGAGCCGACTCTCCTGATGGGGGTGGGTATGTTTCTAATAGCAAACACTTGAGAGATGAGGCCTTTGCTCGGCGTCTTGGCAGGCAGCAGCTCCTAGCCAGAATTCAGTATCTGTTTGCTTTCATCACTTTTGTTTTTACTTGAAATGATATTGGTTTTCTATTTACAGTAGGTGATAAAAGTTTCCTCTAAAAGTCAATGTATTTTACGTAAAACAAGTGATTCTATTTAAATAAAAATATGGTATGAAGTGAGTAATTGGAAATGTGGTGTGGATGTGGCAAAAATAGTGACAGTGGTCTGGGAGGGCACCGCATCTTCCATTAAGGCTAAGACACAGGGTCATTTGTTCCAAGGGCAAAGGGCATCCTAGACGAGCCTGCTGGGCATTCAGGAGACGAATGTGTTCTTCTGTGTGTGTGTGTGGCCTTGGAGACCACCGTGGCGGAACCGGGAGCTGGAACGCGTTGACTGTGGCAAACGGGGATTCCTCTGGACCGTCTTAGTGACGGGCGGCTTGGCGGTGGCCGGCAGAGCAGGGCCAAAGTTTACCTCCTTCTGGGAGACACCTGCACGTCTCCTTTGTGAGATTTGCCATGAGGCCTTCACTCTGTGCCAGCCACTGTGTGTTCATTGTCTCTTTAATCCTCCCAATACCCCCTGGACACTCGTGGTCCCCATTTTACAGAGGATGACGGTGAGGCCCTGGAAGATAATCATCGGAGCTGCTTATACATACTCTGTTTCTCTTCTTTTGACCTCGATTCTCTGATGGCTCTAAGAAGAGTTGTTGATCTTTAGTTCTTTCTTTTTCCCTGTGGTCTGGATGGGTGTGATGACTTCCAAGCTCCCTCCATGCTGGACTGGAAACTTTCTTTCTTTCTTTCATTCTTTCTTTTTTTTTGCTGAGGAAGATTTGCCCTGAGCTAACATCTGTGCCAGTCTTCCTCTATTTTATATGTAGGGCACCACAGCATGGTTGATGAGTGGTATAGGTCCGCAGTCAGGATCCAAACCTGTGACCACAGGCCGCTGAAACAGAGTGTGCCGAACTTAACCACCACGCCATGGGGCCGGCCCCCAGGAAAACTTCACTTTTGAAAGACCTTTCGTGGGGTATAGACTACTCTATTTTCTTTCAGCGCTTTAAAAATGTCACTCCAGGGGCCGGCCCTGTGGCCAAGTGGTTAAGTTCGCGTGCTCTGCTGCGGCGGCCCAGGGTTCGGATCCTGGGCGCGGACATGGCACCGCTCGTCAGGCCACGTTGAGGTGGCATCCCATATGCCACAACTAGAAGGACCTGCAACTAAGATATACAACTGTGTACCAGGGGGGATTTGGGGAGATAAAGTAGAAAAAAAAAAAAAAGATTGGCCACAGTTGTTAGCTCAGGTGCCAATCTTTAAAAAAAAAATAAAGATAAAAATGTCACTCCATTTTCTTCTGGATGGTGTGGTTTCCGACTAGAAGTCTCCTGTCACGCTCATCATTGTTCCCCTGTATGTAATGCGTCATTTTTCTCTGGTTGTCTTTAAGATTTTCTCTTTTTCTCCCCTTCTGGGTCCATGGTTGGACGGAACTTCCCTCCTCCCATGGGAGTGTAGGCGGGGCCAAGAAACTTGCTTTGGCCAATGGAACACGAGCAGAACAGTCAAGGGACCTGGCACGATTTGCCGTGTGTCTTTCCCACCGCCATAGCAGGTGGCAACAAAATTTAAGATGGTGGTCGGCCTGTAGGCCTGAGTCCTGCTGAGGACAAGGGGACCAATGGCTTCAGCTGACCCACCACGGACATGCAGCATGCAGTAGATACATTTTTACGGCCATTAAGCTTTGAAGGATACTCATTATTGCAATGTACTCCAGCCTACCCTGTCTGATAGACTGCATCACTTTCCTTCCGATGAAATCAACGGGGCTACGCGTGGGAAAGAGCTCAGTAATACCAAGTTCTTGCTCATCAACCTAATCCACTGACAACTACAATGATGGAGGGGGAGCAAAGAGGAAGTCACTGCAGAACAGAAGAAAAAGACCCACGACCGATCCTACGGAAATCTCATAGACCCCTACCTCATCTTGCAAACCAATAGCACTGTTGGATAATTAAGATGCGTGTGCCACCTGACATTAAGCAGCCTTTTGTGAACTGTTAATTAAGATTTAATCAGTCACATATTTTATTCTTACTGAATTAGAAGATTAGTGTTAATTTCTGGCAGGGTTCCACTATTCCCTCTTGAAGGAAATCGCTGTATCCGACCATAATTTAGTGAGAAGCTGGTACCATAGTGAAAACAGGCTGGGGAGACATTATCTTGACATTTCAGGTAATTCAGTAAGTCTGGCAAAAGAGGTGTGATTGACAAAGTCATTATTTCTTCCACCGAGGGGTAGAAAGCACATTTCTGAGGATGAATTAAGATTTTGGTGGTGAAAGAGCATGATGAGAATTAAGAATGGGGTTGATGACGTGCCCACTCACCGCCTTGTGTGTGGCGTCTGGACAAGCCTCGTCCATCATGGAATTCGCATTCCTGGCTAGAGATGAGGAAAACAACCAAACAGAGTGGAGGCGGGGGAGTGTGGGCTGGTGCAGGTGGGTGCTTATTTGCAAGGTATTTTCAGGTTGCATCTGGTGGGAGCTGCCATTTGCAGGAGGTCTGCCTGATGGGGAATGCAGCAGGTACTTAATAAATGTATATTGAATGGATAGGTCCACAGAGGTGGATGTGTCTTCAGAGCATATCAGGTGTCCCCCTACTAAGATAGTAAAATATGCAGAAACGTCCTTGAATGTGCCACACATGCTCACTGTGTTGAAACCATGCCTTAGGCCTATTGAAAAATGCAGGAATAATTAATGGTCAATAGTGTACTTATTGGCAAACACAGTAGATGTTATCTGTTTATGATGCCGGTATTGGGAGACTGTGGCAAGGCAGCTGGGGGTAGGGTGGGAGGGCTAGGCTCACCCTACTGGGTAATGTCTGGGAGAGAGGGAGGGTGGGCTCACAGGTAGCAGTGTGGTGCAAAGTGGGGAACCAAAGCAGCGTCCTAGGAGAGGCTGGCAGACCAGAGGCACAGTGTGAGCTTCAGGTCCGACGTGATCAAGTCAAAAGGTAATGACTGAGTGAGTCCAGGAAAGACCAAAGCACTGGGGACAGGACAGAGTCCAGGAGATGAATTCAGGAGAGATTTCTGCTGGTGTTAAAGTGGAGAGAGGGAGAGAGTGGCTGTCAGAGGGTGCCTGGGCCTTGCCTGTGAGTGAGAAGGTGAACCAGTTAGTTACAGACTTTATGGGACAAGGATGGGGTCCTACTCAACTCCCATACCTCCCCTCCCTTCTGCCTCTCCTTCTACCCTTTCTCGCAGCATTGCATCTTCTTTTGCTCACTTCCTCCCATCCCTTCCTCTCTCATTCTTTCCTCCTGTATCATTTATGGAGAACTTACAGTAGTGCTGTGTCTCTATCGGTGAAGAAGACGGAGCCTGTCTATGGAAGAGATGCACAAACTGTCAGTTGTACAGAGTCACAAGCAAACCGTATGGGAGGATTGGTACCCGGACTTAGGGCTGCAGGCAGGCAGGCAGGGGAGCATCTAGCTGAGGCCTGAGCTGGGCTGGGGGCACTGCAGGGCTAGCCAGGGCCAGAGAGAGCAAGTGCTGGAGACGCCTCAAAGAGAGACCAGCTGGGGCGGTGCAACACCACGGGCCAGAGCCCGGCTGGTTTCTCAGGGTGTGTCGCGGTTCCCAGGTGTGGTCGGGAGAATTTCTAGGCAGGGTCCCAAGATTCCACACCCTTGATCCCTGGAATCTGTGAACATGATGATTTATCTCTCCTGTGACTGCGCTCTCTCATACGGCACGGTTCTCAGTGGGCCCCGTCTAGTCCCGTGAGCCCTTAAAAGCAGAGGACTTTCTCTAGGGGGTGGCAGGAGAAGTAGGGAGACCTGGAGTACGAAAAGGACTCAGTCCTGCTGCTGGTTTGAAGATGGAGAGGGCCACCTGCGAGTTAATGTGGGTGGCCTCTAGGAGCAGAGAGGGACCCCAGGCCAAGAGCCACCAAGGAAACAGGGACCTCAGTCCTACAACCACAAGGACAACAGCCTGCATGAGCTCAGCAGCAGAGCCTTCTCCAGTTCCTCCAGATATGAGCCCCGCTCAGCCAGGATTGTGACTTTGGCCTGGGAGACCCTGGGCAGATGGCCCAGTGGAGTCCCCGGGACACCTAACCCATGGAACCGTGAGGTGATAAATGGGTACTGTTTTAAACTGCCAAGATTGTGCTAAGTTGTTACACAGCAATAGCAAATTAATACACCAGGCCTGATTTGACCAGAGTCGTACCTGAAGACGAGTTGGATAATACAAAGCTGGGTTAGAGTCAACAAGATAGATTTAAACAAACAAGGTGGGTTTAGATTCTGCCTCTGGTTCATGTGGCTTGGTTGCCTTAGGTAACCAGGGAATAGCAAGAAAAGTAGAAACCGCTCCCTATGAACATTTCCACTCTGTTTGAAGACATTTAAAGGAGGTTTTTTATGAGTATATAATCGTTACATACACTCACACGCACTCATCCATACTTCATACAGACTTTGTATCTGCCTTCATCTTAAATTTAAAAAATAGGATTCTGCGGAGATGGCAGCCTGAATTTGCCTTCTTCCTCCTGTGCTTCCCACTCCCATCCGTTGGCCTCTAGAATCAAATGGCTGCTCGGCCCTGGGAGTGGCCAATGCAAGTGGGGCCTTTGGCATCTCGAGTCCCAGCAGAGAGAACGGGGTCCCAGCAGAGCTCAGCATGTAGCGGGTCCTGGGAAGAACGTGGTCCTGAGAACAGGAGGGCCACCCTGGAGGGAGAGCTGAGTGAGGTCCCTTGCCCCATGAGCCTAAAAAGAAAAATACCCACCCATCTCAGAGGGCCTGGGGACACACAGGGCGTACAGGAAGAGTCAGGCAGATTCAGCCCTTTAATTATTAAAAAAGACATTTAAATGGCAAAACATCATAAATAAAGTCAATAGATGAATAGTAGACTTGGAAAGAAATCCTACAAGTCATCCAGATGAGCTTGAGAAACCGACCAGAAAAATGAGAAGGACGAGTCAGCTGATAAGATGAGCAGATTCAAATGGCCGACCTATATGTGAAAGCACGCTCGTTAGTGACGCGCAAACCAGGACCCCGGGTCAGTGTGTGTCTTTCCCAGTGCCCCGGATATCGTGTCATGATGCCTGCTGCTGGTGGGAATTCGGGGGAAAGGCTGTCCCCACACTGCTGGTGGAAAGCGGTCTGTAGCTATTAATTAAACTCAAAATACACACAACTTTCGACTGAGCTGTCTCACTCCTGGAAATCTAGCCGATGGGACTGAAATCGAGCAAGAGCATGCATCTAAGGATGTTAAATGTGGCCTTGTTTGTGAGAGAGAGAGAGAAAGAGAGGAAAGAGGAAGAGAAGGTGGAGGAGGAGAATAATGAGGGGCATCTTTTTTTCTTCTTAAATGTATCTTTTTGGTGAGGAAAATTGGCCCTGAGCTAACATCTTTTGCCAATCTGCCCCTTTGTTTTTTATTTTTCCTCCCCAAAGCCCCAGTACATAGTTGTATATCGTAGTTGTAAGTCCTTCTAGTTCTTCTGTGTGGGATGCCGCCCACATAGAAGATGAGCGGTGTGTAGGTCTGCACCCAGGATCCGAACTGGCAAACACCGGGCCTCCGAAGCGGAGTGCACGAACTTCACCACTCGGCCACAGGGCCAGTCCCCGGGGGGCGTCTTTTAAAAATACTTTTTATTTTGAAATAATTATGGACTCCCAGGCAGATGCAGTGATAGGAAACAGAGGCCAGTGACCCCTTCTTCCAGCTTCCCCCGGTGGTGCCATCTTGTCTAACTGTTGTACAATGTCAGAACCAGGGGACTGACATGGGTGCAATCTGTGGACCAACCTACAGACACCGTTCCATTTTCTCCAGTTTTTACATGCACTCGTGTGTGTGCATGTGAGTGCGTGTGTAGTTCTCTGAAGTTTTCTTCCACGTATAGATCCACTGCCATCAAGACACAGAAGGGCCCCCATCGCTACAAAGGAGCCGTCCCCCTTATCGCTGCCGCCACCCCATCCCATAGGGAGCACTGACACCCAGTGAAGGTTCCACGGATGCCAAGGCGCCCTATGGGCTGATGCTCCAGGGCCCCCCACGCCTGTCCCTGTGGCCTTGCTGCCTCTCTGTGCCCAGGGCCGGCTCACCCTGTGCTGTGCCACTGCCTTATTGACATAATACCTCCCTACAAATCTGTTCTGCTCACCGCTCTGTCCCCTCCCCTTGGCGATTGTGGTTTGAGCAGCTCAGAGACTCACCTTGTGAAATTGGCTCTTTTCATAAATCACTCTCACCCCGTTTCGGGTTGCATCCGGCCTGATTTTAGGAAGAAAGGCTCCTGTCAACTTCTCCAGCTACAGCGGGCTGGCTCGCTCCGACTGTGCGTCGTCTCTTGTTCAAGTATCTCATAGTCGTTTAGAAAATAAAACGCATTTCTCTGAAAACCCCGAGAAGTTTCCTGGGTGTTATTACTCAAAGCTCAGGGCTTTACAGTTCCCATTTCTCAGCCAGCTCGAGGAAAAAGAAGGCGATATCAGCCAACCCTCGCTGTCCTGAGGCCCCCATGCCTCTCTGGCCTCGTCTGGTGCTGGGCCACCGGCCATCTCCAGTTTCACGCATTTGCCTGTCCTCTGGCCTCACTTTCCCCACCGTGTGCCTCTTCCTTACTAGGGGTTCAGTGAATATTCACTTATTGCTGAGAAACTAAAGAACTGAGGAATGACACTCTTTCTCTCTCTCTAATGTGTCGAATTTCTTTGCACACTGCTAAGGGCTCCGTGACTGTCTGCTGAACTGCGTTGAAACGTAGCACCACCTAATTTTGGCCAAATCCTGTGTAACTTGTCCCTGTGGGTCCCTGTTCCTGAGAGTTTGATGAAAGGCCGTGTGGTTTATCAGGGTGACGTGTTGGGAGCAAGACTGGGCTGGCCATCTAGTCTCGGGCAATTAACCCAGTCTTTCTGAGCCCCTGTAAAACGGGGACGACAGTGTTGTGAGAAGTAAAGAGATAAGATAAGCCAAGTGCCTAGCACTCAAGTGGGACTTTGATCATCAGCTGGCTTGATACTTCTTTTCCCTCCTGCCACGCTTCCTGTTGTAGGTGGGGTTGCCTGGGAAGATAACGAGATGGAGATTAGCCTTCCTTAGGAGCAACATCTGTGGAGGGGAGGAGCAGAAGCGGATCTGGGCAGACAGAGAGGGTGGGCTGCGACGCGGTCTCCGCCGGGCCTTCTATGGGGTGCTCTGAGGCTGAGATGGAGCTTCAGGGTGCCCCCCCATCACCTCAGTCACTGGATGCGGCTGCCCCAACCTTTGGTAAGTCGGGCCTCCTCAGTGGAAGCAATCCTTGGCGGGGGCTGATGCCTGGGTCTTCCTGTCGGCTGCTCTCCCAGCATCTCGGGGAGTAAGACCCTTATTACCGAGGGAGGACCTGGATGGTGCATCACACACCCACCAGACACCCTCAGGCCAGTCACTCTGTTCCATGGCGTCTCCCTCGTCCGTCTTTCAAGGGGAAACTTGTGGTGGGCGTGGGGGAGGAGCTGTTTACTTTGGCTTCCAGTGGGGCAATTTGTAAGGTCTTCTTAAGCTTTTTCGACAAAGACAAAACTGTTGATGTAAACGGGTGCTTTAAACATGAATATAGGGCCTGGCTCCGTGGCCGAGTGGTTAAGTTCGCACGCTCCGCTGCGGCGGCCCAGGGTTCGGATCCTGGGCACGGACATGGCGCCGCTCGTCAGGCCACGTTGAGGCGGCATCCCAAATCCCACAACTAGAAGGACCTGCAACTAAGATATACAACTGTGTACAGAGGGGGGTTTGGGGAGATAAAGCAGAAAAAAAAAAAAGATTGGCAACAGTTGTTAGCCCAGGTGCCAATCTTTAAAAAAAAAAAAATGAATATATCTAGGTTCTGACTATGGAGGATTCCGTTTGATCCTGTCATCATAGTGGACCACATTACTGGAAAATTGGAGCCCCTTCAGTTCAGCTTAGCAAGGGCCCGTGGAGGCCATTCTGTACATTTCCCTTGTTTTTAGGTGGAGCTAACATTGCAGCTGCTTCCACAGTGATTTCAAGACACAGAAAACAGGATTCCACCGTCTTGGAATTAGCCACACGAACCAAGAGTTCACACTCTTTTGTCTAACTTAGGCCAACCTGAGTTAGAGTCAGACCTGGAAGATACCGCCAGAAAAACAGCCCTCGCCACCTCTGCTCTGATGTCCTGGCACCTGAAAGCAATGGTCTCAGGATGGTTCGTCGCTCCCTAGGACCAGGCTTAGCAAATCAGTTTAATGGAGCAGGTCAATTCAGGCTCATTGCTCCCAGCTGCCTGAATCACTGCGCACAGGATTCTGTCGTACCGTCTAGGGTTAGCAGGAAAAATCATCGTGATCGGGCAGCAGTGTCTGCCAAGGTCCAGGGCCCAGAGGAGCTGGTGGGCACGCCGTTCTGTGTGTGCATCTTTAGTCACCATATTTTCGGGAGCCCCAAACCAGCATTAGAGAAAGCTGGTGGAGGGAATTACATGCCTCCCAACCTAATTCCCTCCCTCCTCTCTGTCCAGGAAACTTTGAATGTTATGCAAGGAGACTTATCAGCATGTGGCATCTGCTGATGTCCTGTTGCTTGACTTTTTTTTTTTTTTTTTTATTACAGATTTGGTTAAAATGTTCCCTGAGCAATGCTTTTGCTTTTCCTAAATGTTAGTTGCATGCTCCATGCCATATTAAGAACATTGATCTAGTATGTATTGGTATGTTTATATCCCATAAAATAACATTTGGGGATGTTAATTTTATTTATAATATGTTAAGGTAATAAATAGTTGTAACCTATAATAGCGATAGTTACTATTTAATGCATGCCTAATATATGCAGGCAGTTTATATTCCTTAACTCCTTCAACCTCGTAAACACCTTATCCTCATTTACCCAAACGGAAGTCAAAGCCCAGAGAAGTTAAGTAACTTTTCCAAGCTCACACCTCAGATATTTTTTTATTCTAGTGCTCATGCCTTCCCCACCAGGTCACCCTGCCTCCTCAGGGCCTCCCAGACTTTTATTTTCCGTTCTTTCATCACACTAATATTCCTTCCAGGGTTCTTAGACTGTTTCTAATGACACCACAAGGAAGGGGAACAAGAGACTGATGTCCAGAGACGTTCTGGAGCCTCTGCTACTGTTCGGGGCGCCAACTCTCATTTCCTGATCTTTGTGACTCTTGAGCTGACACAGTAGGTAATTAGGCATCTCCTCGGGTGCCTTAGGACCTGTTGGTTGCAATTATAGAAGCCAGATTGTGGGAGCCTAAAGAAAGAGCAGGATTTGTTGTGACCACATGGGCATCTCGGGAACCCTGAGGTTGGGAAGCAGGTGCCGGGGCTCCTGTGGACTTGGGAGCATCTCTCTCTCTCTACTTTGCATCTCGGCTTCTCCCGGCACACGGAACACACTTTCCTCTCTCATCGAAGGCTGGCTTTCTTTATTTCTCTGTCTACTTGACAGGAAAGCGCTGCCACCAACAGCTCTCGAGTTCTCACAGCCTCTGTCCAAGGGAACAGCCACAAAGACTGGCCTCACATGTCACCTCCGGATTCCTAGGGAAGGAATCTTCTGATTGGCTCAGCGTGGTCAGGCGGCCAGACAGCGATGGCCAGGAATGTGGCTTTCTGTGGTACGAGTGTGGCGGATCCTGTGCACGGGAGAGGGGGTTGACCACATTCTGTTAAAAGAGGAGAGAAAAGCAGCAGCACAGTTCAGTCAAAAGTCCCGTGAATTGGCCAAAGTGAAGCTCGGATTTTTTTCTGAGCCTGCCACTAACTTAAGGGGTTTTGGAAAGCAGCTTAACCTATCTGGTAGGAAATAACAACTCACATTTATGGAGAGCTTTTACCATTGCTAGATGCTGATGCCAATGCTTTAATTTTTTGGCAATGCTATGGGTCAGGATTGGGGGACAGAGGCACACAGAGGTTAAGCAACTTGTCCAAGATCCCACAGCTAGCAAGTGGTGGAGCTGGGAGTGGAACCCAGGTGGTCTTAGGCCAGAGTCCATTCTCCCAACCGAGGGGCCATACTCTCTGCCATGTAGGAAACGAGGATCAAAAGCAGGGGTGATAACCTCTGATAAAACCGACTCCCCAGGAGCAGAGCTGACAAATCTTGGAGAAAGTCCTCAGACAGTGACCTGCCGGGAAAATGTGCCTTTGCCCATTGGCAGCCTTGACCTCAGTGTGACCAGCCACATCCCTAGGCCTACGCCGAGGACCCTCTGTCCAGCTCTTCTGGGAGCAATGGGAATGGCCATGCTCTGGGTTGCCTTTGTCTTTCCTGGCTGTGGGTCCATCCTGCATTTAAGGCACAGGGGCCCACGAAGTCACTGTGGTCTCCGGCTCGTCCATATGTGGCTTCTACCATCTAAATGAAGTTCTAATTGTGTTTCTATAATCTGGAGAGTAAGAAGTGCACATCTCTCTGTGCCAAATCAGGACTGCAAAAAGGAATGAGAAATTTCTAAAAATACAAACTGTGCAAAATCCCATTTCACGGAGGTTCCAGATGTCTCGGGTTTGTTGGTCCTGCGTCAAGCAGGTTAGGATGCTGGCGGACTGTCCCCAGCTCTGCTCTTGCCTTTTTCTCTCATGAGATGATGGCAGGAAACATCTTTCTCTCCATCCAGGCAACTTCACCTCTTCCTGATTGATGTTTTGAAATTATTTGTTCCTCTCTTCTTTCTGCTGACGGAGCATCATTTCCATGAGATCAGAATCTGATTCAACCTGATTTCTCACACATCATCTTGCCCGTAGCGGACACTCTGCAAATCTTGGTTGAATGGCTCAAGAAATTAAACATTTCTTTGCTAGCCAAGTGAAATTAGTTTTCTATCTTGAATACATTATCCTACAGTCACTGGATTTTGGGGTGTATGATGAAATCTTGTTTATGAGTCAAGGGTCGTCAGAGTCTTTGAGAAGATGCTATGGTTGGATTTCACATTTCCTTAAAAAGTTGCCTCTTGGAATTTTGAGCAAAACGTTCTGTCCCTTTGCTCTTAATATGAAACACTTTCTGTTATAAGCTTTGCTGGGGGCAGAGTTGATACCCTCAAAGACCGTCATTGTTTTCCCTTGTTGCCTCAACTGGGCAACACATCCTATGTTAGAATCTGCACAGGAGAGGGGGTCCAGGGTCCACCATATCCATGTTTTCTACACTGGATGCCCAAACCTACTGAATGATGGGGGTCCCTTCCCTGCCACAGCCCCCAAATCTCTTGTTGCATTGATGACCTCCCAGGAAAAGCGGATGCAATGAAGCTGCTTATGAAATGGGCCATATGCAAAGTCATCCGTGGGATTCCCCTCCTTCATGTGGTCCCCACATCCAAGAAGACCGCTTCCTTCTCTTTGAATCGGGGAAATGGGTCTGGCTGAGCAGGGCAAGGTTTGTGGAGCGCAGCAGGCCACGCAGGGGTAGGGGAGGGTGCCAAGACAGGTTCCATGTGTACATACGAGGAATGTAACCACATGCACACTTACTCCGTCAGGAGGTTTCCACCTCTCGCAGCTGATCTGGGAACCCCCGGCATCCCCGAAAGGGGGGCTTGGCCAGAGTTGGGTCAGCTCACTTCAGTTCTTAGAGACATGCTTTTTGCTGCCAGTAGAATCCCAAACCCGCAATCTTGCATCTACAGCCTCTCCCTGGGCACAGCTGTGTGCGCCTTCATGGGCCCTGATGAAGGCACGGCAGCTGTGTCGGCTGCCTGTCACCCCGGAAGAGAGCGAGCGGGGATACGAGGTCGAGAGCAGAAGTGGTGCTGGGGGAAAGCGGAGAAACTTAAACCCCAAAAGGAAGTCCTCTGAGCCTCTTTGCTTCTTTAAAACCAACTTAACATTCAAATGAAATTCGAAGACGTGGTTTTCCCCAAAGCGAATCTGTTTTTAATGGATGAAGAAACACTGGCTCCAAACTCTTGCACTTCGGCTGCAGGGCACATGTGCGCTCGGTGGTCCCACCCAAAGGAGGCTGCTGAGTGTCTGAAGGAGCTTGCGGGGACCCACACCTTATGGGATGTGTGCAGCATCCCCAAATCCCTCATCTGATTCAGGACGTCTGTAAACAGGATGGTTGCTGAATATATATTTTTTTTAGAAAGGAATAAATAATTGAAAACTGTTAGAAGTACCAATTCCATTGAACCTAAAAGATCCAAATCGCGCCCTGTGTTTGCAGTGGCCGTCAGGGCAGCTGTCAATAATGGAAGGTCTGTGTGCGGTGCCCCTCGGGTCAGCACAGAGCCTCCCGGCTGGCTTCTCTCCAGGGATGCTGGAGATGATGCAAAAGCATCACTTTGTTCCCGAATTCTTTGCTGGAGGAAGTGGCTGTTACCGCTCAGCGCTGAGTCCTGAGATGCCTCTCCACCAGCCTGCTTGTTACTGAAATGGACTCTCTCTGGAGAGCAAAGAGCTACACCTGGCGGCTTTTCGTCTTCTCACTCCAGGGAGCAGGCCAGAGAAACTGCTCCTGATTTGACCCCTGGGGGACGGCTCCTCACCAGCCAAGTGTTCCTCATTTGCAGAGAGATGCCCACTCAGGCTTGGTTATCATTTAACGGTCTTGGCGGGAGGTGGGGGGCAGGCCAAATGGTTAACGAATGACTCAGTGACCCAGAAGCTGCAGCCACTCCTGTTTTACAGATGACGGAGCTGGCGCTCAGAGCAGAATGGCCTCTCGCCCAAGAGAATGCCCGAGTAAGTGGCAAAGCCTGCGTTCAAACCCATGTCGCGTCCGGCTGGGTCCAGTCCAAGGGCCCCTCGGCACTGACTCCGTGCACGGGTGCCGCCTGTGTTGTCTTGGCTCTCGTCTCGGAGCGTCTCATGCAGCAGCCCTTGGGGCCAGCCATCCTCTCCCCCGTTCCCCGTCTTCTTGGTGTGTCTGGGGCTGGCTGTGACCTGGAGGGAAGCTTGGAGCCCTTGAGTGGTATGTTTAGGTTCTCCAGAGAAACGGAACCAGTAGGATGTGTCTGTCTGTCTGTCTGTCTCTCTATATCTTTTTTTCTCTCTCTCTCTCTATATATAGAAAGGGACTTATTTTAAGGAATTGGCTCACATGATTATCTGAGAGGTCCAAAATCTACAGGATGAGCTGTCAGTTTGGAGCCCCAGAAGGGCCGATGCTACAGTTTGAACCTGAAGGCCATTTGCTGCAGAATTCCTCTCTGCTCTTGGCAGGTCAGTCTTTGGTTCTATTCAGGCCTTCAACTGATTGGACGAGGCCCATCCACATTATGGAGGGCAGTCAGCTTTACTCAAAGTCCACCGATTCAAGTGTTGATCTCATCGAAAAACATCTTCACAGAAACATCCGGAATAGCGTTGTGACCACACTTCTGGGCATCGTGGCCCAGACACATGGACATTTAAAATTAAGCACCACGAGTAGAGTCAGCTCAAGCTGGGAACCCTTGACTCAGAAGCCACTGCCACCCATGCTAACACTGTGGGCTTCGGAGGCTGCGATGTTCATTGTTATGCTGTGTGGGTGGCTTTGCTTTGTGGGCTCTGTCTCCCGGGGAGGAGAAAGCAGGGGAGCCCTGCGGTTTGCAAAGGGTTGTGTGTGCATGTGAATGGTGCACAACACGAGCAGTGGGAGACCTTACCTGAACTTCCCCATTTCAAAAATACACTCTGGGTCCCCCTCGCCAAGCCGGAGAGATGCAGACCTGCCGTTACTTTATGAAATGATGCACAATGCAGCTCAAGCATCCAGCATAGTCCCTGGCATGAGTGATTACCTGTATATGGTTGAAGAAGTGGATGATTTGATGTGTCCCCAATAGCATTTCAGTCCTTTATTCAACAATGATGGCTAAGCTGGGGAACTCTGGGGTGACCCAGAGACACGCCCTCATGCTGGCTGCATTCCAGCAGGGAAAATGCAGAAAAACAAGCCATGGAACAAATAAGTAATACACTTATTTGTGAGCG
Source organism: Equus quagga (assembly GCF_021613505.1). Taxonomy (NCBI): domain Eukaryota; kingdom Metazoa; phylum Chordata; class Mammalia; order Perissodactyla; family Equidae; genus Equus; species Equus quagga. The sequence continues at coordinate 4,658,004 of NC_060273.1, forward strand.
CCATGAAGGAAACAAGCAGGATGCTGAAGTAGAGGGAACAGGAGAGACCGACCATCACCAGGGAGGTCCAGGAAGCCTTCCTGGAGGAGGTGACATTTAAGCTGAAACCTGAAGGGTGAGGAAGAGCTGACCTGTGGCCATCTGGGGAAGAATATTCTAGGCAGATGGGGTGTCATGTGCAGAGGAAGCCAAGAGCTTGGTGGGTTCAAGAAATTGAATATAATTCAATATATAACAATTTGTAATGACGTATGATTTTTTGAGAATGTAGCTAAATTGGGGACCATGTGCCCAGACAGACTCATGGGAAACCTCTTTCCCTGGGCAGTTTTCCCTGTCACTGTTTTGTTCCTGTGTCCGTCGATGAGGTCGTCATTATGGCTTGTCTCAGTGCGTGCAGCACAAGAGGGTTCCTCTGTTCCAGGACAGACCTCCAGTCTGAGGCTTTTTAAATGGGAGGCCATGAAGGTTTAGCTCCTCCTGGCGCTCTGGATGGAGAAGGGGACCAGGGGATTAGCGTGCGCTGGGCCGCTTCCCTGCTGCCTGACTCACCACTGTGCTGTTTTCATTCTCCTTTCACCCTCTCCTGCAGGAGCCTTTTCCTAATGATTGACCCGTAGGAATCTCCTTGCTTAAGACAATGACTCCAGGGAGCGGGCGGGGGTTGAGGGGCAGGGCTGGTGTCGAGTTCTCTGCGGCTCCTGGTCCCTTGTGAGTCTGGACCTTTGTGGTTTGTTGGGATTCGTCCTCACTGGGATTACTTTGCCCCATGAATCTCTGTGCTGCTCAGGCTCCGGGCAGGACTCAGCAGAGATCGGGTTTCTGGTTGACTTGACATTTATGGAAAGGATAGCTCTGAAATAGCCAAGTTCCTTAATCTCAACCACCTGGAGTCCTGGGCGCACGACCTGAAGCACAGCTGAGGCCGCGACTGCCTCTGATAAGGGTGAGATCATCGTATCTGCAGTGCCTGGTTCTGCACCGAGCCCGCGGGGGTGAGGTGTGGGCAGCCACGAAGGTCTGAAAATTTCAGACCTGTCTCAGATGAACCGTTACCCCTCTTTCAGAACCATCCCAAATGCACCACTGCACCATCACTCCAGCGTTATTAATAAGGAGCCAGTGCCAATGTCAGGCCAGCTGTGGTTGGTTGGTTGATTGGTTCCAGGAGAATCTATGGGGCCCCTCCTATGGGCCAAGCCCTGTGCCAGGTGTGGGGGAGACATCAGTGAATGAAACACCCACATCCCTGCCCCGGGAAGCCAACATCGCTGGGATGTGCTTTTCCTAGAAATTCTTCTTTCCGAGGGTGTCTGGTGCGTCTTTCTAATATGCTGATCACACAGGGAGGCAGAGAGAGAGCTGTTATCATCTCAAGAACTTTGCCTAATGAGTTTGGGTTTATGTGTAGAGGCTCCATTTTCGCATTCTCTTTCTCATCAACAAGTGTTTGTTGAGGGCCAACTATAGATTCATCACCCTCTCGTTGGGGGATATGGTGAGGAAGCGGGGGAAGAAGTCCGCCTCCCCATGGAGCATGGAGTTAGTGAGGAAGGTAGGTGTCCAGCAGATAATGGCACAGTTAATGACAATGGTGGTCACTGCCGTGCAGAAAGGGCGGCAGGTGGCAGGGCCTGACCTGGGCTCGGGAGTCAGGAAGCCTCTTAAAGAAGGTGAAAGCTGAAGGATACATGGGAGTTAGCCAGGAACGGTCCAGGAGGAGGAACTGTATGTGCAAAGGTCCTGTAATAGGAAGAGGAGACATGGTGTTTGAGAAACAGTGAGAGGGAGAGGTGGCTGGAGCATGGTGAGCAGGGAGGCAACGTGAGGTGGGGGAGATGGGTTGGGCAGGGGCCGAAGGAGGCAGAGCCTCCAGGAGTGGGAGGGATTTCACGATCCTGTCCAGCAATCAGAGGGCAAGCCCAGCGGCTGGGTGTGAAATCTGGCTTGTCAGGGAGGGGGACTCCAGGCCCCCGTGGTTAGAGCTCAGGGCCAGCCCTGCCCGGCCAAGGTTTCCACATCTAAGCAATACCGTGTAGGCTATTTGTGAGGCAGAAATGATCAGAGTGAATGCCCCCATTTTATAACAAATGCTTTGCAACGACCCCGACAGACATACAGATAATAGAACCCACCTTTACACATAGCATCAAAGGAATCAGTATCTCGCCTAATATAGAGGAGAAATAAAAGGAGGCAATTTATTATAATAGGCACTTCGATATGTAAATAATTATGCTGGAGTGCACGATGAAGCAACTGATCTCGAATCATCTTCTAAGGGATATTGGGGTTTAACGGAAGGATGACAGCATCCAGCTGAGCATTAGCGATGCTCTTTCCTTATATGTGACATTTTGGGGGCTTATCCACGGGAGAATGGTACAAGTATGTCAATGTGTAGCTACGCGGTTACTCTGAGAGTGACATCTACCCATGCTGGTCTGTTGTCTTGGCGACGTGAGTACCACGAAGTGTGTTGTTCTTGGCGACTCGATTTCCCCAGATGCTGAACAGCCCTTGGTCGAGTTTGAATGGCGCAAAGTACAGTCTTTGTACCATTTACGTGCCTGGGTCATTAGGTGTTTATTTCAACTGTGCAAACATACTTTGTATTTATGTGTGGAGTGGAGTGTTAGGTTCTAGGTTAAGATCACTCTAAACAGGTTAATTCATTATTATTGTTTGCCACTGAGCATGTCTGGTGGGCCAATCCAGAGTCATGTGGACATGGGAAAGCATGGAGTTCTGTCCCTTACGCTGCAGGATGCCTGGCCTCAATGCTCATGAAATGATGCTTGTGCCCCCTGAATCACCATGACAACCAAAAGCATCCCCGCAAATTTCCAGAGCTCCCCCTAGGGGGCAGCACCTTCCCCCCTGGGGACCTCAGTTCTGATAGGACAGGAGCCCCGGATGGGTTAATAAAGGGACTTTTGGGGGAGCGTCTACAGATGCAGTCGGTGGGCCCAGTGGGAAGAGAAGGGGTAAGTTGTGGCCACAGTTGATTCTCTCTTGGAGACAGTGAAGATGTCTCTTTCAGAGACCGTGTGGCCCTGGGACTTTGGTGTTCGGCCAGGGGAGCCCCTTGTAGGGCCGTGGGCTCAGGGATAGAGAAGGGCAGTGGGGATCTGCATGGGCAGGCCCAGGCTTCACAGCCGTTTGAAAGCTTTTGTGTCATAAATCTGAAAAACTCAATTCTGAAAGCAAGGGACAGAATCAAATTGGCCTATAAAAAGAAAAACATGGTTACAGTAAAAATGAGATGAAATGGGAAAAGGCAGGCGCTGGCTACAAGGAGCCTGTCGTGGCCACTAACCAGATTAGTTTCGGTAATAGCCCCGGTGTGAAGCTTGAGGCCCCTGTCCGGCCCGTCAGCTAACTAGCCTACGCACCTGTGTTCACTGTCCGTGATTAGCCCGTGTCGATTGCTCTTTATTGGTGTCGGATTAAGTTAAGGGCTCTGATTTTCTGTAATTTTCCAATTTATAGTCCTAGCTTAAGACTGGGGAGACTTTTTAGTTTTCACTCTGTTTCCCTTCTAGCAAAAATAAACTGGCAAAAAAATAAAAAAAAAGAAACACTTTGCTTTTTTCTGTTAGTGGAGAGGATGTGGCAGGTCAAAGGGTGATGCCTGTGGATGTACCCAGAGCCCCAAGTTTATGGGCGGCCCCTTCTCAGCTATCGGTTAATGTCCCTGCCATCCCCTGGCTTAATGAGACCCATATTTTTCCTTGCCTCCTTGGTTCTGTTGGATGCTTGTTAGGGTTGGAGAGAAATCTGTGGAATCTTGGAAAGGAACCCTGACTGCAGGCCTGTGTCGTATCAGAACCTCGTGGCAGATGTATTTTATAGGGGTTCCTCATTCACGCTCTCTGCCCACCCTTTCCACTCCTTGCTGGGGATAAGAATTTTAAGCCGTGTGCATGCTGCCCACTGTCACTCTGGCCAGGTGCCAGGGTCTCAGGACACAGATTTTACGGTTGTAGCTCCCGCTGGCTCCAGGGGCAGGATTCCAGCCCTTGCTTAGAGATGGAATTATAGCTCCTGATGGCATCTTCAGGAAGGATGGACTCATTGACCTCCAGCCTCTGGGAAAAGGGAGGGGCAGAGTAATAGAGGGACAAAAAAAGAGGGTAGGTTTTAAAAATATCATCTTATTTCCTCCCGATTACAAAAATAAGGCACAGTTTTATTGCACCTTTTCGTTTTTGTGTAGCATCTGCTGCAATGACAATAAATGAATGAATGAGCCATTTGCTGAATAACTGCTCCCCACCCCCCTCCTCCTCCACAGCAGTTCCCCCTGGAAGGTGTAGGGGGCCGTCTTGTTCACCGCTGGATCCCCAGCACCTAGCACGGTGCTTACCCAGCACACCAGGTGCTCAATACATAGCAGTTGCATGCATGGGTGGAAAATTCAGGAGACAGAAGACATCAGGAAGAAGATGATAATACTGCGCTTGCTCCATGCGGAGTGCGTCAGTGGGTCTCAGCCCTGGCAGCACATCGGGACCACTTGGAGAAGCTTTATTATTTTTTTTAACTATTCCTGGGCCCACCCCAGACCAATCCAATCTGAACTCTGAGCTGGGCGGTGGGCCTCGGGCATCAGAGCTTTGCAAAACCCCCAGCTGACTCCAGTCTGCAGACAGAGACCCTCTGATATGTGACCTGCCTCTCATAGCTCCACTTTGTTTTAAAATTGGGTTAATAATGTAAAAGTAAAATGTGCATGCGCTGTGTAGATTAAGGAGTGTAGAAGAGAGCAGCCTTTGAAGAAAAACTTCCCTGTGCACCCCCATCCTCAGATCCACGCGCTGGAGGTTACCACTGGCACCACTTCCATGTTAAGTTCTTCTGATGGCCGCCTTCGTACCTCTAAATCCTGCCCCAGCACCCTTATTTCTTGGTTATCAATTTTAAATGCCATATCTATTGACTCTATCAATATTGACTGTAATAGATAAATATCTATTGACATATAAGAAATTCAGCTCATTCGCAATACCTCGTGGTTTCCCTTCTCTCCTTATCTTGATTTTTGGTAGTTCTATCATTAATGTTAGTTATTCTCTTGGTTACCTGTATATCTTTAAATGATGATCTTAAGCCTCTTTCATCTCCTTTATATAGTGTAAAGGATTGCCCACTAAGAAAGATGAAAAAATGGGGCCCTCACACTTTTCTCCCTCTCTCTTCCTGCCATTAATTTCACATTCTCGAGGTTTATAACATTTCTGTTTTCTCTTGGAACTGTCCTTGTCATCTAAGCTTTGTCTGTAGATTGATTTCAAGAAAACGAAAAATCAGTTAGTGATGTTTATTGTAGGACAAACAATGCAGTTGGTCCCAAGAGAAGGAAATGTCTCTGAATTACCTGTTTCCTCTGCGGCCACTTGTTCTGTTCTTCCATTGTGGTTCTGCCCCATTTGTGTTCTTGGCGTTCTTCAAGTGTCTGGCAATCCTTGGTCATCCATGTGTGTTGATGAAGAAAAGACTGAATTGATAAATACAGATACTGGAGTGGATTTCCTCTGCCGAGTGTGGATCTCTTTCCCCAGTGGGCCTCCCCTCTGAATTGGAGGGCGGATGGTGACGTGCATGGGATCACCTCCCAGGCTTTGCATGTGCAGCAGTGGAGCTGGCAGACAGGCCGGGTAAGCCCTCCCCATGCCATCATGAGCAGGGCTATCCCATAGGACAAGAACAGCATCCTAGAAGCACCGATCTCCCTTGGGAAGATGGGTCAATTTCTTTAGCAAACGCCTTTCTAGTTTGAGTCCTCAGGTAAACTTCATTGTTACCATTTGGGACACCGGTAGGATCCAGAAGGGCCAACCCACTCTTTCCGGTTCTTAGCATCATCATCATGTTTATTATTGTTTCAATGGGATTCGGGGACGGAGGGAAGGTAACTGTGTCCTCGAGCTGCCATATTGAAGTATCTGGTCTTTTTCTATGGCTAAAGCAATGACATAATTGCTTTGTTACCTGCTTTTTCTATATACTGAATGTTCTCTGTCACCTAACTCTTAAAGATCGCATGGCATTCCACTGGATAGATTGATATACGTAATTTATTCAGTCAGCCCTCCATTTCTGGTTGTTTCTCTTGTTTTCAACAGTGGGTAGAGTTGCAATGAACAACTCTGCTGCTTCGATCTGGGCACATATCTGAGATGATTTCCTTAGAAGTCTGAGCTCTTTGAAGACTTTTAGTGCATAGCTCTAGGCTGGCCCTCACAGGGAAGCTTTTGAAGGGCTTAAGTCTAAGTAGAGAGACAAAGTAAAGAGGCTCATCCTCAGATTGAGTGTCCAGTGGGAATGGTCATGGGGGGAGGGGCTGTGCCAGAGGGAGAGCAGCAGGAGGAGACCCTGGTGCTGCCTCCACTACTGTATCCAGGGAGTGGCAGCTCAGAGCTCTGATTCCTGCCTGGGAGCACTCGAACTAGGTGACTCATGACTCAGGCCAGAGCATGTTGCTCTTCTTCCACAATGACATGGACAAAGAAGCCATTGGTCATTTGGTGCCTTGGACTCAAGGCGCAGGCCCTAGTTTTGGTGAATTGGATTGGGGGTCACAGGAAGCCCAGGAATCCCCATCACTCTGCATAGCTGAGCGATTTACACTCACACCAAGCCTGGCCTTCTCTGCTCTAAGCTCTCTGCTTTCAGGCCACATTATTAAGAAGTGCTTCTTTTGAAGAGATAAAGGAATCCTCGGAACTCAGCTTTTTTTGCATCCAAGACGGGGCTACATTTGAAATACTAGGAGAAAATCGTTCTCTTGGATCGCTTAAACTCCGTGAACTGAATTTTTAATTTCATCCCAGGCCACGTCAGTCTCAAGAGTCTTTCCCTCATTGTTGACTTTCCTGCCCTTGACATGTCCCCGTTGCTGGCAGGAAGGCCTGTTGTTTACTGTGACATGTCTAGAGGCTGCAAGGGAAAGACATACTAATTGGTTAATCCCAGTATCCAGAATTGTAGAATGAGCTATGGGCTATATTGCATGACCAGATGGTGAACTTTTACCAATTGTATCAGGAAAATGCATTGACTTAGAGTTCTGTGGTGACAAACAGAAATTCAGGGGTGGGAAGAGCACGGGAGAGAAATGAAAGGTAAGACGCTGAAAGACTCTTGAATTATGTCAGGAAAATGCTTAGGAACAGAATAGATAAAGCCAAAGTCAATGTCACTCTGCTTAAAAGCAAACCAGTTTCTTTTCTTTCTTTTTTTTTTTTTTTTAAGGTAATTTGCCATGTCTCTTTTGGGAAACAACTTGAGAATATAGATCAAAAACCTTAAAGATATCTTTAACATTAGTCTGAAGATTTTGAAAATTTCTCGTAAGAAAATCATCCTAAGTATCATAAAAGCTTTAAGAGTAAAAATGTGCTCAGTGCTGTTATAATATTGCAAACAACCTGAATGTAGTCCAGTAGATAGTTGGAAGCTATTTCAACTATAGGTGAATAGCTCAGAAACTTAAGGTCCATCCAATTGATGCAATTTTATCCCATCCTTAAAAATTCTATTTTTAAGCAATATGATACAACACCAAGAGAGTAATACTATGATATTAACTAAAAATAAGACACAATGTTGTATGTATGTATGTAAATCCAGCTCCGTTAAAAATAATTATGCCTAGAAAAAAAAATCAGGAGAAACTATTCCCTATTGGCTGTGTTTGGATGATGGGGTTGTTATTCTTTCTTATGCTCTGTATTTTTCAAATCTTCTTTAATGAGTATGCCTCTTTCATATTAAAAATAAATATTAAAAGAACCTCTGAAATATACATTAGAAGCTCTCATTACGACGTGCCATTGTTCTTTGGCTGTTGAACATTACATCTGCCTGTATATTTTTCCTTCTAGCACCAGTGGGTGAATATTCAGAAAGGAAGGGTCCGACCGTGTCTCCATGTGGTAAAGGCAGGGCTTTGAGCAAAACGATTCAGATGAAAAATAAATGACAAAGCTGAACAGGTGCTTGGATGGAAGACTCATCCTTCATCTATAACATCTGTACATTTGTAGTTTAAATAAAACATTGCATTGATCTTTTTCTTTGTGAATACAGTCACGTGCCGCGTAGTGGTGTTATAGTCAACGACGGACCGCGTGTACGACGGTGATCCCATAAGATCAGTACCGTCCAGCCTAGGTGTGTAGTAGGCTGTGCCATCTAGGTTTGTGGAAGTCCCTACTATGATGTTCACCCAACCACGAAATTGCCTAACGATGCATTTCTCAGGACGTGTCCCGGTCGTTAAGCGATGCATGACTGTATTACACTTCCAGTCCACAGGGAAAAGGGAAGACACACAGCTGGTTGGGTGATGAAACTGAAGGGAGACTCACTCACAGGAGGAGCAATGGGGGGAAACTGAGTCACGCTCACTATCCACCCTCTTACTCTTTCCTTCATTGTTGACTTTCCTGCCCTTGATACGTTCCCTGTTGAGTTGTGAAGTGTCTGGACAGTCAAGCCAAAGGTGGGAAAGAGGGAGGGTCTATCGCTCCGATTCATTCCTTCCTTCATCAGGTGTTTGTTGAGTGTCGGCTACCATCCAGACCTTGGACATAGACCAGCAGACAAGCATGTTGTAAGGCCTGCGATTCCAAGTGCTGCCTTGACATCTCTGGGCCTCACAGGGCTGCGAAGGCCTAACTGTGCGTCCCTCTGTTCTTGTCAGATGTGTGCCCCCGACCCAGCGGGAAGGTCTCCCCACCAGCCAGACCAGCCGCACTGCAGCCTGTCCTCAGCCTGAGGGGCCTCAGTTCCCTGCCAGCCTGCAGAACTATTCAAACGAGCCAATCGCCTCCTTCTGCGGGAATCAGGGGGCGCCCCACCCCTGTTACCACAAAGCCTGCAGCCCACAGCCCCTGCTGGCTCGCTTTGCTCCCCAGAGCCGCCTGTCCAGCCCTGCATGGCGTACTGTGAGTCTATGTGACTAATAACTGGGATGATCGCACCTGTCCAGGGCCAGGTGTCGTATGTTTGGCCATCTCACACTACGGAGGACGGGGCTCCCTTCCTCACCAATGGGGTGAATGGGAGGTGGTCAGAATAGCAAGAGAGGCAAGGTCCCCCTTATTTTGGAACTAGCGTTCTAGCCGAAGATGGTAAGGAATACATGAGTAAATAGCTTAACTTCCAATGCTACTAAATGTGGGTGTGTTGGAGTCATGGGGACACGGAGGAACTCTGCTGCGGATGGGTGATCAGGGCAGGCTCTGTGAAGAGATGGCACTGAGCTCAGCTTGCAGGTTGAGAAGAGCCAGCCTCGGGGGCAGCAGCAAGCGAGGTGGGCTGGGGCTTGACCGGTGCGCCTGGGCCCTCGAGGGTCAGGAGGAGAGGAGCTGACACGATCTTGGAAAGGTAGGCAGGGACCAGACCTGTGTGGCTTCGGGAGCCACGGTGAAGAAGTCGGACTTGATTTACACGTGATGAGGAATCACTCACTGAAGTCTTTTAAGCAGGGAAATGACATGATATGGTTTATATCTTTAAAAGATGATTTTGGTGCCTGGGTAGAAAATGGATGATGGGGGAGAGAGAGGGGGAAATAGCTCTGGTAGGAGGCTCCTGCAGGAGATCCTGTGGGAGAGGATAATGGGTTGGCTCAGGTACACAGACCCAGGATACGTATCTTGGAGGTAGAACCAGTGAGACTGGCTGATGAATTCCACGTGAGGAATGAGGGAAAGAGAGAAAAGGATGTCTCTGGGGCTTCTGGTCGAATGACAGGGTGGATAGTGGGGCCATTTAATGAGATGAGAAAGATGGGAAGAGGATGAGTTTGGGATTGGCGAAGAGTTTGAAATCGAGAGTTTGGTTTAGATTTTGTGCTGTCTGAGTAAGTATTCAAGTGGAGACGTCAAGCTGGCAGCTGGAAACACTCTTATGTAGCTCAGGATAAATGCCAGAGCTAAAGATATTTGTTTGGCCATTACCACCATTTGATAGTATTTAAATTGGTTGAATAATATGGGGAGATGCTAAAAAATTCAGAATGATTTATCCTCCTAGAATGAATGTCATGTTAGATATAAGTTGGATTCTATCAGTGGAATAATGTACAATAAGACCACTTGAGAACCACGCAGCTTTACAAAAATGCAGTGAGTACAGACCCCGCCATAATGTGAGGGCCTCTCACAACCCTCGTAATCCTGGGGTCTTTGATCCTTTATTGTTTCAGGCTCAAAATGCCCTCCCCATCATTGACTCCCATCCAGGTTCCTTGCAGGACGCCCACTCTTTAACCCAGCCCAGTGCTTTAGAAAGAATTCTTGCCAAATAACAGAATATTGGAGAAGAGAGATAAAGTCGATCTTTTGTTTAGTTGAAAAAAATGTTCAGCTGAGTTATTTTAGCCTCAACCTAAAAGAACTAGGGTCTTCAGGGTTTTTCTGACTTGAGGGAGTTCAGAGAATGTACGACGTTCAATTTCTCCAGGCGCTTTTTGGCTGAGGCTGGCTTGGCACTCTCCGTGGCTCTGGGTAAACAGTCAATATTTTATCCCCGTGAAGTTCTGGAGGTTGTGATTTAGCAGCAGGACTGGCTGGAGGCCGTGCTCTACGTGGCCAGGAATAACATGAAAAATGCGTCTCCTTTCAAGGAAGCTGAGTGTATGTTTTACAAAATCTAGTTGGGTGGTGGTAGTGGGGAGCGGGTGGGGAGGGAGGAGAGGAATTCAGAGCAGGCACTTGAATTTCAAAGAAACAGAATGGGGTTCTCATGGGTCAGTGTTACGGGCTCACCTACGTGTTTAACAGTTGTGACTATTGAGGCCCAAAGAGGATAAGTCATTTTCCAAAGGTCACGAAGCTGATTAGAACTACGTTTTCCTGACTGCCTTTGTCATACTCCCCCAAAACAGGAGGTTCCTCTTTGCTCCTTGTGTATGCATGTATGCATATGTGCATGTGGCTTTTCAATAACAAATTAAACATGAAAATTAAGGTCTGTCTCCAGGATAATGGTGCCTTGACTTGGGTCTTTGTTTTGCCCTAGAATAATGTTGTTGGGACTATTTCGGCTGTGCCCAGAGCCGCCGGACAACTGGGGAGTAGGTCCCTAATTAAGTGATGTACGTACCTTCAAGTTCACATCCATCAGATTCGTGTAGGCAAAGCTATGAGGATTCATTCATTGATTACTTTGTTCAGTGGATTTTCTACAATGGTCCTGGCTCTGGGTTTGGTGTTGGGGATACAGTGGTGAATGGGACACTGTCCTTGACCTTAAGAAACTCTCCCTATGCCCAGGAAGATAGACATGTCATCAAGCAGTTACACTATAGAGAGAGAGAGAAGGGCCTTGATAGAGCTAGGCAGGGAATACACAATATGGCACTTAACTCAGACTTGGAAGGTCAAACCAGGAAGGCTTCCTGGAGGAGGCAATGCCTTATCAGAGACTGGAAAGTAGAGCATGACCTAATGGGGACAGATTCGAGAAGGAGGGTGTGAAAGGGTGTCCTATCTGGCCAGAATAACATTGCAGAGGGACACTGCATGTCAAGAGAACTGCAGGCCATTCAGCATGACTGGAGATGGAACTGGAACTGGAGAGGGAGGCAGGGCCAGACCATGAAGCCAAGAGAGTTTGGACTCTGTCCTGAGGGCTGTGGGAAGCCAAGAAGAGGTGGATGGTCCACTGGGAAGGGCGCATGAGCATAGGATCTTATCTGAATGTGGGAAAGCCCCCTCTGGTGGTTGTGGGTAGAATTGCAGGGCGTTTGGAGGAGATGCTTCAGCAGACTGTTGACGGGATGCTAATGACCCGAACTGGGTGTGCCAGCAGAGAGAGAAAAACCACGTAAGCAAGGGAAGCGAGGACAGCTGGGCTTCCAGGGGCCTGTGCCGCTCTTTAAAACCACGTGCTCTTGGAAAGCGTAGACGAAAGTAGTTGTATCTTTCTAGCTCCTTTTACTGAGCCCTACTATGTGCCAGCACCCGGCTAAGCACCTTATGTGCAATTTTCTCATTTAATCCCCCAACCATCATTCAAAGCAGGTACTATCATTACCCCCTGTAGTGGGTTGAATAGTCCCCCCCAACCCCACCCCGACCCCATTCGTATCCTCCTGGAACCTTGGGATGTGACCTTCCATCTGGAAATAGGGTCTTTGCAGACGTCATTAATCAAGGATTTTGAGATGAAATCGTCCAAGATTTAGGGTGGACCCTAAGTCCAGTGACTGATGTCCTTACGAGAAGAGGAGAGGATGCACAGACGGAGAGGCAGAGATTGGGGTGAGGCAGCCACCAGCCAAGGAACACGAGGAGCCGCCGGAAGCTGCAAGAGGCAGGAAGGATGGTCCCCTGGAGCCTTCGGAGGGAGCGTGTCTCTATCGAGGCCTCGATTTGGACCTCTGGTCTCCAGAACTGTGCAACAGAAGTTTCTATTGTTGTAAGCCACCAGGTCTGTGACAGCTTGTCAGGGCAGCCTCATATAATACTATAAGAATGCCCATTATAGAGTTGGGAAAACATCAAACTAATGCTTGGAGGGATTTGCTCTAAGCCTACGGCCACCCAGACTAAGAAATGACAGAGAGAGGTTTTGACTCCATCACGTGACTTGCAGTCTGCGATCTTAACCTCTCTAATCTTCATGCTTCCCCTAAGTAACAGCTAATATTTATTTAGTGCAGACTCTGGGTTGGGCACCACCTCAAGCATTTTGCTATGATGGTTCATTTATCTCGAGGATCATCTTGCAAGAGGTAAGTTTATTAGAAAATATAGATGGGACTGTCTCTATGTTGAAGGGCAGTAAACCATTTTTAAGGGCCTGGATTTTTTTTTTTTTTTTTAAGCTTGTCCCCGGTATCTCATTTGCCAAATGGAGATTTTCCACTGGGAGTGAGCTAAGCACGATGAGAGGAAGTGTCAAGCATGTCAACCAGCGGCTCATGACATATTTCATCTTGTAACACATTAATAGAGAAAAGCGTGGCGATTTTCAGCTCATTCCAGTAAATTGGTTTTAGCACTAATGAATTGTTCTGTTTGAGCAGAGTGTTATTGGCAAAACACCGACATTAATAGTGACACCGAGGCATTTGAAACTCCATCAAAAATTATAATCTCAAAATAAAAGGCTGGAAAATTTCTGTGTTCTATTAATTAACGTGGGCTGTCTGATCGATGTTTTTAATTGTAGCAGATGAAAGTATGGATTTCTGGCACCGCAAATCGGCAGATTGGCTGTCTCGCTACCTGTTGCTTCTGATGACCTCATTCCAACATTTATATTCAAATCTGATAGCTCAGAGTCAGTGGATCATAAATTTCACCCAGTTCCTCTGGCTGAATTTCAAGCATGTAGACCATGTGCTAACAGCAAGAATGATCAGGAAGACAGTTGTAGACAAACGGAGCATGAAGAAAATCATTCTTTTTGGAGGATGTGGCAGAAACAATTTTCCTCTGTGCTAGGCAGATGTCAGCTCGGTGGAACTGGCCAGAAATAAAGATCGCTCCACTCACGGGCTGTGACGCGGGGAGAAGGAGGGTGCCTGGCCGCCCCCCGCCCCTCGCCAAACCCAGATGTTTCAGGGTCTCGTGGCCAAATGCCCATGGTGCCTGTAGCCTGGCTGCACAAAATGGCCAAAGGGAGTTTTTGCAAAGCAAGAAGGTAGGACTGAGCAGAGGCAGGAATGAGGAGGTGAGTGACAGCCTCCAGTCACGGAGCGTTCCTGTGCGACAGGCGCCTGCTAATCTCATTTCATCTCACAACAGCTCCGCGATGGAGGCATTAGGTTGAGCCAAAGGAAACCGCCATTCCTGGAGGTCAAAAAGAGCTGAGTGTTGGCAGTTTTGTTTAGTTCAACCTGGGTTATGATCAGCCTCAGTTTGTAGCTGAGGAAAGTGAAGTTGAAGACACTTGTCCAAGATCACACACTAGGAAGGTCACAGGAATGCAGGGCCAGCTCTGCGGGAAGCACATTCCTCTGCTTCCTGCTCCTCCTCCTCCCTCTCCTCCTCCCACTCCTCCTCTCTCTCTCCCTCCTCCTCCTCCCTCTCCCCCTCCTCCTCCTCTCTCTCTCCCTCCTTCTCCTCCCTCCCTCCCCTCCTCCCTCCCTCTCCTTCTCCCTCTCCCTCTCCTCCTCCCTCCCTCTCCTTCTCCCTCTCCTCCTCCCTCCCCTCCTCCCTCCCCTCTTCCCTCCCCTCTTCCTCCCTCTCCCCCTCCCTCCCCTCCTCCTCCCTCTCTTCCTTCTCCTCCTCTATGTCTTCTCCTCCTCCC